>NC_143059.1:54575000-54597500 GCF_052426305.1 Pelodiscus sinensis
ATTAAATTATGCCAACAATTGCTGCAAAATTGAAGTAAGACAATAGCGGCACAGGAAGCAGCTGTCTCCCGAATTCAAGTCCTTCCTACCACATTCCTGCTCTCTAACCACATAAAGACCCTGAGCTCGATGGATGCTTTATAGGGACAGGAGATGGTGGGAGGATATGTGGCCTCAAACAAATGGGAGAAGGGCAAGCCACACACCCAGCACTTTAACTCTCTGTACTCTGCCCACCTGGAACTGTACTTCCCTCTGAGCAAAGAAACAAAGGGATGTATTTGGCTCAAAGGAGTGAGCTTCTTTATTTTCATATTCACAGTTTGGATACATCTCGATTACGGCACGATTTCGGAATTCCTGAAATATCCCAAAATAGCAACGCCATGTCTTTAAACCCTCTCACTATTTCCCTAAATAGCAGGCACACTATTCTGGCATCCCTGTAATGCTAAGGGATTTGTCAGAATAGTGCCTTATTTTGAAAGTTGGCACTGACTACACACAGCACCAATTTTCAAAATAAGCTCTTTCAACCTAGACTCAGAATAAGCTATGCAATTTGTGTAGTGCAAATTGTGTAACTTATGCCAACAGAAGGATGCTGTCTAGACACACCCTTTGTCTCGAGGTCCATTAGCTTATAAATACACTTCCTGGGGCCAAAGCTGCATTTTTCTTTTCCAACAAACCACATCAGACACCTGCATTTCTTTCTTTCTTTCTTTCTTTCTTTCTTTCTTTCTTTCTTTCTTTCTTTCTTTCTTTCTTTCTTTCTTTCTTTCTTTCTTTCTTTCTTTCTTTCTTTCTTTCTTTCTTTCTCCAGCAGCAACATAGTTGTTGGAAATGGATAGGCCCTTCCCAATTAAGCCCAGTTTCCTTATTTGCTCTTGTATCTTATCACCACTCCATCACTTCTTCCAGCAGGGTTGTCTTTGCCAACCATTTGTTGGCTTTGTGCAGCACCTACAACAATGGGCCCACAATCCAGATTAGGTATTTCTGACACTTCCGTAAAATGTTTGATCGTAATAAGATAATATGCTATTTATTATTGATTGTCCTATGGATAGTCTCAATTTCAGATAAACTTATATGAGCCGGCTACATTGTGGATTAAAGAAATGGCACAAAATATTACTATATTTTTTTGCAAAGGTTCATTTTGTATTTGGTTGCCACATTCTGGAATAAATAGACAATTGGACCCAATTTTCAAAGCTGTATATGTAACCCAATGCTTTAAACTTCAGCATTTGACTTGGTTGGCCCTAAAAGAGGAAGAGAGGGAGGAGATATGGATTTTAGTTGGACTATGCCATGTCTCTGCACAAATGCAAAATGTAGGACAGGGCATTGCAGACAGAAGGGCACACAGAAACATCCAGCAATTGGGTGTGGCAGTTGTTAGAAGTACACAGTAGCTGTTTCTAAAGCTGTACAGGCTATTTTCTTTGTGAGTCAGCCATCTTGGTGAGTCACCCCCCTCAGAGAACTGAGCCAATCAGAATTAAAGTGAACCCAGCTGACTCAGCGACTGATCCATGCAAAACCCAGAGATATGTCTGCTATGAGGGTTGGATGCCAATACTGCTACCATTTTGAATACAGTGAGTACTACTAGTAAACAGAATACGGGCCATACTTACAGAATGGGGCTCCTATTATGTGAAGCAATAACTTTAAAGAGGGGCATTGTGATGGATAATCAGCTGCAAATGAGCTCCCAATGTGACGTTGTGGCCAAAAGAGCAATCTTGGTATGCAAAAATAGGGGAGTAGAGAGTTTATTTTACCTCTGTGTTTGGCACTGGTGTGACTGCTCCTGGACTACACATGACTTTGAGATTCTAGAACATCAGAGTTACAAACTGAACAATTTGAACTACACTCTTCACTTGGAACTGGAAGTATGCAATCAGCAAGAACAGGCACACAGACTATGTCTACATTACAAGGTTTTTGCGCAAAACCAAATGGTTTTGCGCAAAAACTGGTGGAGCGTCCACACCTGAAGTGTGTTTTTGCACAAGAAAATCAACAGAACAGAGGGCTTTTTCCCATAGAGTTATTCCTCTCCCCATGGGGAATAACTCCTTTTTGTGCTACAGCTGTTGCGCAAAAAGGCAAGTGCCAATGCTCCGGAGGGGTTTTTGTACAAGAAACCCCTATTGGCAAAAGCACAGGTGCTCTGATGGCCATTCTGTGAATGGCCATCAGAGCTTTCTTGTGCAAGAGTGTCCATGCAGTGTGGACGCTCTCTTGCACAAAAGCACATCACTTTTGTGATGCACTTTGAGGTCTGGACGTGCTTTTGCACAAGACATTTTTGCACAAGATCTCTTCCACAAAAGGCTCCTTGCACAAAAACCCCGCAGAGTAGACAAAGCCTGTACAGAGCAAATATAGTACAACACACTGTGTTAACATAAACTGCTTTTAAGAAGAAGCATTTTTCTTCTACATAGTAAAGTTTCAAAACTGTATTAAATCAAAGTTCAGCTGTAAACTTTTGAAAGAACAACCACAATGTTTTGTTCAGGGCTATGAACACTTCAGAGTTACTAACAACCTCCATTCCTGAGGTCCTACTATGCAGTGTTCAGAGCTAGTGCCCACAATTCAAGAAGAATGTTGATGGTTCATATAAGAGCCACAAGAAAGATTAAAGGATTTAAAAGTACACATTATAGTGATAAGATTCAAAGAGCTCAATCTAATAATCTTAACAAAGAAGGGATGACTTAAATACAGTCTGGGAGTGTCTACATGAAGAATAAATACTTAACAGTGGGCTCTTCATTATATCAGGGAAAGGTATAACATGATTCATATTATAACCATGGCTGGAAGGGGAAGCTGAACAAAGACAGACTGGAAATCAGGCATAACATTTTGACAATGAGGGTAATTAACCAGTGAAACAATTTACCAAGTGTTGAAATGTATTTTTCCCTCAATAACAATTTTAAAAACAAGATTGGATGTTTTTCTAAAAGATCTGCTCTAGGAATTTTTAGGGGAAGTTGTCTCGTCTATTTTTATACAGGAGGTCAGACTAGATGACCACAGTGATCCCTTCTTCCCTTGGAATCTATGAATCTCTGAAAACCGAAGGGCTGGAATGCTGCTAGTTGTGGAGATCCGCAGATTGATTGTTTGATTATGGGGTTCTGAAATTTTAGGAAAAGAACTAAGATTCTGCCATTCTTCTCAAGCCTGGAGGAGTTGGCAAAGGGGAGGAAGAGCCCAGCACATATTATGGCCACAGTCTAGAGACTCAGATGTCATCACGGAGAAGAAATCAAAGGAGGTATGTTTATGTGGATGTGCCAAAATACAGAATAGTGACATCTTATATTGAAACATTATATTTGAATGTATATAACAGCAACAAGTTGAAAGTGTCTGCATAAGGAACACCTAGCAGCTTTTGTTTAAGCCTTATTCATAGTATTCCAAATAATATTTATAATCTTTTATACTAAGTACAGTTTTCTCGAATTATTAAATGTTTGCTTACTAACAGACTGCATGGTACTCTCTTTTAAGTGGACTAGAACTATTAACACCCACTTATGAGGTTTTATATAACATAACTTTGAAGTTTTACTCTGTATACAATGGTTTGCTGCAGCGGCACAGGAGCCAAGCAAACAGAGCTGTAAACAGGGGAGTTTGAGTGGGAGTTCTGTTGGAGGGGCAGTGTGCTGGGAGAGAAGCTGAGCCCTGATTAGGGGGCGGGGCTTCACTGATTAGGGTTCCTATAAAGGTAGCCTTCTAGTCAGGCAGTGGCACAGATAGCTGCAGTGGCACAGGAGCCAAGCAAACAGAGCTGTAAACAGGGGAGTTTGAGTGGGAGTTTGTAAAGGGAGTTTGGATTGTGGGACTTGTTTGGAGTTTGTTTTTGCTGTGGAGAGGGTGTTTTGGTTTGTTTTTGTGTTCACTGGACTAATAGGATTTTGGTGAGAAAGTAGATAAAACACAGAGGCATTAGTGCCCATGGCCCAAGTAGTAGAGAACACAAGGAGGATGACTGGATGTGGTAGCCGCAGTATGTACATGATTCTGGAGGGGGTACCTGAAAGGAGTTTTGTTTGCATGAAGTGCCACCTGATAGAGCTGATGGAAGAAAAGAAAAGATCCGAGGACTGGAGATGCAGGTGGAAACTCTGGTCGAGTTTAGAAGGGGGTTTGAGCAGATGATGGGGCAAAGGCATGACGTGGCTGAAGGGGAAAGCTTAGATATGCAGATGGAAACAGGATCAAGGGCCTCATAGGGGGGACTGCTGGGCGAAGAAAATGGACAGTGGAAGCATGTGACTCAGAGGACCAGGCAGAGGAAAAGATGGGTCAGTGAAGGAAAAATAGAGCTCAAGAACAGGTATGTGGAGCTGGAAAATGTAGAAGGGGTACAGCAGGTAGATAATGAAGATGGAAGGGTAAGGAAGAAGAGAAGAGTGGCTAGTCCCATAGATAAAGGGGAAGACTTAATGGAGACAACACCAATAATGAGCATTAGGATTACAAGGGAAAATAGGAATGGCGAGGACTTGCAGCCAGAGGAAGCTAGAGATAGACCAGAGAATTTCACTGTCACTAAGAAAAGGCGGGTCTATGTGATTGGGGACTCCTTGTTGAGAAGAATAGATAGGCCTGTAACCAGAGCTGATCCAGAGAATAGAAGGGTGTGCTGTCTGCCAGGTACTAAGATAAGAGATGTGGAACTGAGGTTGAAAAGAATTATTAAGGGAGCAGGAAGGAATCCATTGATCATCCTTCATGTAGGAACAAATGATACGGCTAGATTCTTGCTGGAACGAATTAAGGGAGACTATGCTAGGCTGGGGAGGATGCTCAAGGAAATTGAGGCTCAGGTGATCTTTAGTGGGATTCTGCCTGTTCCTAGAGAAGGGCAACAAAGATGTGACAGGATTATGATGATCAATAGATGGCTTAGGCAGTGGTGCTATAAGGAGGGCTTTGGGATGTACGGTCACTGGGAGGCATTTATGGACAGAGGACTGTTCTCTAGAGATGGACTTCACCTAAGTAGGGAGGGAAATAGACTTCTAGGATGGAGGCTGGCTCAACTTATTAAGAGAGCTTTAAACTAGGAATTTGGGGGAGATGGTTAGGAGATGCCCAGGTAATCTCTATGCCAGATTTTAACACTGAGAGGGAGGAAAACGAAGTAAGAAAGGATATAGCTGGAGGTAGGAGAATGAACATGAGGAAGGGTGGTCTAATAGGTCATCTTGGAGGTATAACGTCTGTGCCAAATTGGGTAAAGAATGTGAATGAGGCCAAACAGCAAAAATTAAGATGTTTGTACACAAATGCGAGGAGCGTAGGTAACAAAAAGGAGGAACTAGAGCTATTGATCTAGGAAGTGAAACCAGATATTATAGGAATAACAGAAACATGGTGGAATACTAGGCATGACTGGAGTACAGGTATTAAAGGGTATGTGCTGTTTAGGAAAGACAGAAATAAGGGTAACGGTGGTGGAGTCGCATTGTATATCAAAGATGAGGTAGATTGTAAAGAAATAAAAAGTGATGGAATGAAGAAGACAGAGTCCGTTTGGGCAAAAATCACATTGGGGAAGAAAACTATCAGATCCTCCCCTGGGATAGTGCTTGGGGTGTGTTATAGACCACCAGGATCCAATTTGGATATGGATAGAGACCTCTTTAATGTTTTTAATGAAGTAAATACTCATGGAAACTGTGTAATCATGGGAGATTTCAACTTTCCAGATATAGACTGGAGAGCAAGTGCTAGTAATAATAATAGGGCTCAGATTTTCCTAGATGTGATAGCTGATGAATTCCTTCATCAAGTAGTTGCTGAACCAACAAGGGGGAATGCTATTTTAGATTTGGTTTTGGTGAGTAGCGAGGACCTCATAGATGAAATGGTTGTAGGAGACAACCTTGGCTCGAGTGATCATGAGCTAATTCAATTTAAATTAAATGGAAGGATAAACAAAAATAAATCTGAGACTAGGGTTTTTGATTTCAAAAGGGCTAACTTTAGTAAATTAAGGAAATTAGTTAGGGAAGTTGATTGGATTAAAGAAATTATGGATCTTAAAGTGGAGGAGGCCTGGAATTATTTTAAGTTAAAGTTGCAGAAGCTGTCAGAAGCCTGTATCCCTAGAAAAGGGAAAAAATTTATAGGCAGGTGTGTTAGACCAAGAGGGATGAGCAAGCATCTCAGAGAGGTGATTAAGAAAAAGCAGAAAGCAAATAAGGAGTGGAAAATGGGAGGGATCAGTAAAGAAAGCTACCTTATTGGGGTTAGAGCATGTAGGGATAAAGTGAGAAAGGCTAAAAGTCAGGTAGAGTTGGACCTTGCAAAGGGAATTAAAACCAATAGTAAAACGTTTTATAGCCATATAAATAGGGAAAAAAAACAAAAAAAGAAGAAGTAGGATCGCTAATTACTAAGGATGGAGTGGAGGTTAAGGATAATCTAGGAATGGCCCAATATTTGAACAAATACTTTGCTTCAGTCTTTAATGAGGCTAATGAAGAGCTTAGGGATAATGGTAAGTTAACAAATGGGACTAAAGATAAGGAGGTAGATATTACCATATCCGAGGTAAAAGCGAAACTTGAACAGCTTAATGGGAGTAAATCGGGGGGCCCAGATAATCTTCATCCAAGAATATTAAAGGAACTGGCACATGAACTTGCAAGTCCATTAGCAAAATTTTTTAATAAATCTCTAAACTCAGGGGTTGTACCATTTGACTGGAGAATTGCTAATATAGTTCCGATTTTTAAGAAAGGGAAAAAAAGCAACCCGGGTAACTATAGGCCTGTTAGTTTGACATCTGTAGTATGTAAGATCCTGCAAAAAATTTTGAAGGAGAAAGTAGTTAGAGACATTGAGGCTAATGGCAATTGGGACAAATTACAACATGGTTTTACAAAAGGTAGATCGTGCCAAACCAACCTGATCTCCTTTTTTGAGAAAGTAACAGATTTTTTAGATAAAGGAAATGCAGTGGATCTAATCTACCTCGACTTTAGTAAGGCATTTGATACAGTACCACATGGGGAATTATTGGTTAAATTGGAAAAGATAGGGATTAATATGAAAGTTGAGAGGTGGATAAGCAACTGGTTAAAGGGGAGACTACAGCGGGTCATACTGAAAGGTGAACTGTCAGGTTGGAGGAAGGTTACTAGCGGAGTTCCTCAGGAATCCGTTTTGGGGCCAATTTTATTTAATCTTTTTATTGCTGATTTTGGCACCAAAAGTGGAAGTGTCCTAATAAAATTTGCAGATGACACAAAGTTGGGAGCTATTGCCAATTCAGAAAAGGATCGGGATATCATACAGGAAGATCTGGATGATCTTGTAAATTGGAGTGATAGCAATAGGATGAAATTTAATAGTGAGAAGTGTAAGGTTATGCATTTAGGGATTAATAACAAGAATTTTAGTTATAAGCTGGGGACACATCAGTTGGAAGTAACGGAGGAGGAGAAGGACCTCGGAGTCCTGGTTGATTATAGAATGACTATGAGCCGCCATTGTGACATGGCCATGAAAAAGGCTAATACGATCTTGGGATGTATTAGGCGAGGTATTTCCAGTAGGGATAAGGAGGTGTTAGTGCCATTATACAAGGCATTGGTGAGACTTGTTTACTTTAACCAAAAGAAGGCTGAGGGGGGACATGATTGCACTTTTTAAATATATTAGAGGGATAAATACCAGGGAGGGAGAGGAATTATTTAAGTTTAATACCAATGTGGACACAAGAACAAATGGATATAATCTGGCTAGTAGGAAGTTTAGACTTGAGATTAGACGAAGGTTTCTAACCATTAGAGAAGTGAGGTTCTGGAACAGCCTTCCAAGGGAAGTAGTGGGGGCAAAAGATCTATCTGGTTTCAAGATTAAACTGATGGGTTTATGAAGGGGATGGTTTGATGAGATAACATGATCTTGGTAACGAAGGCTGTGTCTAGACTACATGCCTCTGTCGGCAGAGGCATGTAGATTAGACAGATCGGCAGAGGGAAATGAAGCCGCAATTTAAATAATCACGGCTTCATTTAAATTTAAATGGCTGCCCTGCTCTGCCGATCAGCTGTTTGTTGGCAGAGCAGGGCAGTCTAGACGTTCCCCTGTCAACAGAAAACCCTTTTGTTGACCGCCCCGGTAAACCTCATCCCACGAGGCATAACAGGGCGGTCGACAAAAGGGTTTTCTGTCGACAGGGGAACGTCTAGACTGCCCCACTCTGCCGACAAACAGCTGATCGACAGAACGGGGCAGCCATTTAAATTTAAATGAAGCCGCGATTATTTAAATCGTGGCTTCATTTCCCTCTGCCGATCTGTCTAATCTACATGCCTCTGCCGACAGGCATGTAGTCTAGACACAGCCGAATTGACCATTCATTATCAGTGGGAAATAGGTCAATGGAGGGATGATAGGAGTTACTATAGAGAACTTTCTGGGTGTCTGGCTGATGAGTCTTGCCCACATGCTCAGGGTTTAGCTGATCGCCATATTTGGGGTCGGGAAGGAATTTTCCTCCAGCGTAGATTGGCAGAGGCCCTGGAGGTTTTTCGCCTTCCTCTGTAGCATGGGGTACAGATCACAGCTGGAGGATTCTCTGCATCTTGGGGTCTTCAAAGTATTTGAAGGCTTCAATATCTGAGATATAGGTGAGAGGATTATTCTAGGAGGGGTGGGTGAGATTTTGTGGCCTGCACTGTGCAGGGGGTCAGACTAGATGATCAGAATGGTCCCTTCTGACCTTAAAGTCTATGAGTCTCTGAGTTTCTGAAAAGGACTGGAAAAAAACCAGAATTAAAACCTGTGTTTCAGTCAAGAGTTAACTTGTGGTGAAGGAAAAAGAGGTGTGTAATAGTTATCACAGAATCATAGAATGCTAGAACTGGACCTTGAGAGGTCATCAAGTCCAGTCCCTGACCTCATGGCAGGACCAAGCACCATAAAGATCATCCCTGATAGATGGTGATCTAACTTGCTCTTAAAGACCTCCAATGATGGAGATTCCACAACTTCCTAGGCAATTTATTCCAGTATTTAACCACTGTGACAGTTAGGAAGTTTTTCCTAATGTCCAGCCTAAATCTCCTTTGCTGCAATTGAAGCCCATTGTCCTATCATCAGAGGTCAAGGAGAACAATTTTTCTCCCTCCTCCTTATAGCACACTTTTAGATATTTGAAAACTGCTATCATGTCCCCTCTCAGTCTTCTCTTTTCCAAACTAAACAGTTCTTTCAGTCTTCCCTCATAGATCACATTTTCTAGACCTTTAATCATTTTTCTTGCTATTCTCTGGACTCTGTCCAGTTTCTCCACATCTTTCTTGAAATGTGGTGCCCAGAACTGGACACAATACTCCAGCTGAGGCCTAATCAGCACAGAAGAGCAGAAGAATTACTTCTAATGACTTTCTCACAACACTCCTGTTAATACAGATCAGAATCATGTTTGCATACTGTGGACTCAGCATCCCTCTGCACTATTACTTATGCCTAAAGGCGCATACTTAAATCTGGATTCAGGCTCCCGAGTAGCTAAGCCACTGTACCTTGAATTTCAGAGGTCCTGAAATCAGCCTTTAATTGCTTAAAATGGATATTTAGGCACCTAAATATAGGCACCTATTTGTCTCAGACTAAACAGTGTGTCTGCCTACTTGATCCAAATTAGGTGATTTCAGTATCAGATAGTTTGGTATTAAACTGATGAATACACCACATTACAGATTTCCCACTTAGTTTCAGCTAGCTATTAAAGTCAAGAATACTGGGATAGAATTATCTGTGTTCATTGGGAAATATCCATGTCAGCATTATACTATGAAGAAAACACCAACTACAAATAAAAGAACCAGTAGCACTGTTTAAAACCTCAGTCCTGAATTGGGCTTGGTGTAAGTTGACCCCTAAAAAAAGGATGACCAGATAGAAAGTGTGAAAAATCAAGACCAGAGGTAGCAGGTTATAGGTGCCTATTTAAGAAAAATCCCCGAACATTGGGACTGTCCCTATAAAATCAAGACATTCTACCAACCTAGGTCACCCAACTTACTAACCATTCAGAGTCCCCTAGAAGTCATTAGGACCACATGGGTCTGTCCACATGAAGCTTAGCGCTGGATTAATCCCTTACTTTTTGGATGAATTTATTTCCCCTCCAAAAGACAATTTTCTGGAGTCCTATTCAAAAACAAAAATGAATTGCACCCTTTTATCTGTAATACTTACCCTCTCATCCCTCTTCACATGCATTTTTTGACCAATGTTCCTTTCGTTTGTCATGCTTTGGAAATTGTACCCAAAATTCAGCAATTCCAGGACAATTGCAATCTGAATAAAGTTTCAGAGCTGGCCTTATTTTCTTTTTGTTCTGTAGTCATTATTCTATTTATTTAACTTCTGGAAGCTAGTAAAATAACGATAAATATGGGAGTGTTACATTTAATTGAAGATGTAACACAGAATTGCTGTTTCTGAAGGTATTTTGTCCCCTTTGCTTTCAGCACATTTAATTATGTATGAGCTCTTTTAAAAAAAACTCAAATAATATGAGACGTCTACTAGGAGAGGAGATTTGAAGATGATAAACGTTATTTAGAATCACCATGATATGATTCATATTGTGATGTGATTGGGAACAATATTAAAACCCACCAAGGCTATTATACCTAAATTTTTGTTTCAATTCATGCAATATTGCTGCTGCTTAATATGATTTCTATTTACTTCTTTCCATTGTTAGTGTTTTATTGAGGTTGTGTCGGTTTTATCAAGCTAATCTCTACTGGAAATGGAGGTCAGGAAAGCCAAAGCACTGGCAAAAGCCCGTCTCCATTATATTCTATCTAGTATGAATTCACTCGAAAACCATCACTCTAAAATAAACTCTCTTTCTTTGCCATTCTTCAATTACAATATTTCTACCTGCACAAGCCCTGACAGCTTGATATTTAAAAGCTATATAAACTCTCATCATCTAATTTTATATGCCCTTTTTTTAAAAGAGGCATTGGATTTTGTTTAAAGCTATGGTGAATGTGTTTATCAAAGGGTTTCGAATCAAGTTATCTCTGCCATCAATAAAAGATTGAATTTTAAAGGTTATTTTAATCATACCTTAAACAAGTGCACTACTACTATTAATGACAATGACAGCAAGTCATTAATTTGTGCTCTTGTGTTGAGCTGAGGCAAGAAATCCTGTTATGCCCTTGCTAGAATACAATTTGGCAACACAGGATATTGTAAAAGCTTTATAAATCTTATATCTCTATTTTGTCTTGTATTCTAGTCTGGGGAGTAATGAAAAAGAGTGACACATAAATTTACCTACCAACTGGGGTATGCTTTCTCTCTTGAATGCCCTCGTATAACTCCCATTAACATTTGTGGAAAATATACACATATGTCAAAGGAGAGGACAAGCTACCACTTATCCAAAGATCCAAAATATGAACAGAATTGTACTCACTTTAGTAGTTTACTAATCCATTCTAAATCATATTTACTTAGGCTTAAGTTGTGCATTGAACTGAAAATATTTACATAAAAACATCTAGCTGAACTTCAAATTAACTAAAATTCAGAAATACTTTTTATATCTTTAGATTTCATGCTTGTAAATTTTTATTACCAGTTTTTAAAAAATAACCATTATTGCAGTACTCTGTGAGATACTAAATATGTTATTGGATATGTGATTGAAATCTGACAAAAAAAACCCGCAACGTTTTATAATAATGTCCTGCAGCGAAAGTATGGCACCAATAACTAAACAATACTTTATCACCTTTGCCACTCTCAACAGCTCCCATTAATACTGAGATCATAGTGTTAGGCCTTCTATTCCCCAGCTGACCGTGTTAGTGACAGCCAGGGCTTAGGCAATGACATTGAAAAATATTTGCTGTGACATAGCCACAAATCACTTCAAGACAAATTTAAAACTCAATATTCACTAAACTTGCATCTGTTTTTTTCTTGTTAGAACATCTACAACATAATGATTATTAGCTAAATTTCTTACAGTAGCAAACACTGATGGAAAATTATAAAAAATATTGGTTGATAAAAACTAAAAGCTGAGAGGGGCCTCTGTCAAGTCTTTTATATCCCAAAAGCTTTCACCTGAGCAGGAATGTATGATGATGATGAAATGATTTTAATGTAAGGAGTTTAATGTGCATGGAATGCACATAGCAGATGAACACAAGTACTTGAAAATCACATTTCTTTATAGGTCTTCCCCAAAAGAGGTGTTACTACCTCAAACATAATACATTTATGGAATTGAGGACCCTAATGTGCATTTGATTCCTATGCAAAATGTTTATTTATGCCAATAGATGTGCACATGAAACATGGCAAGATATTACTTTGTATTAAATTGTTGCCAAATGTAGCCTAAAGGAGGGACTGTCAGAGTTTTACACATATTAAACATCAGAAATCATAGTGAATATAGCACACCAGGATGCATAGATGGACGGGGACTCTATAAACAAGGGTGCTGTTTGATAACTGAGCAGATCTTACTCATGTATCCACAATGTGGAAGAACATTGGTGTGGTATATAGGAATTTGGCAGTATACATTTGTGAGCTTTCTGTCTCTCTGTCTTCTGTTGCAGAAACCACCAGAACCTAACAGAGGATCAGTGCACATCTATGTAGTTAGACCTTGTATGTTTGTAGTTAGTAAAAAGAGTTATTTTGGCCCAGCAGGGTGTGGTTTCCTCACGTTCTTGATGATGTGTGAAATGCAAAGACATTTTGGTGAGTTTATTACTGAAAAAGATGGAGGAACTGGTTGGTTCAGGGGACTGGAAATGGATTATGGAACTGTTCCTTTCTGGTTCAAATTTGGCTTAGTCAGAAGAGGTGATAATTGTAATTAAAGCATGACAAACAATGCATTAATATTTTTGTGAACATGCATTTGATTTTTAATGAGTTTTCTCCTCTATCTTCCATGCAAATTCAAGCAATGTTTCTGTCCAGAATATTTTCAGAAACTGCAATTTTTAGGAACATACTGGAGACTGTTCAAGGAAAAAAAAGACAAATCTGTAACAGCAAGATTCAAATATACTAGTGGAGGGTTCAGACTCCCTCCAAATTATTGTCATGGGGCGGAGGGGGGGGAAGAGGGAGAGTGTCTGGCTGGCCAACCTGGTGTGGAGCTTAGGAACAGCAGTAGAGATGATTTGTTCCTGGGCTTCTAACTCTAGTCTCTTAGGGTATGTCTACACTACCCCCCTAGTTCGAACTAGGGGGGGTAATGTAGTCATACGGAGTTGCAAATGAAGCTCGGGATTTGAATTTCCCGGGCTTCATTTGCATGAAGCCGGCCGGCACCATTTTTAAATGCCAGCTAGTTCGGACTGCGTGCCGCGCGGCTACACGCGGCACGAACTAGCTAGTTCGGATTAGGCTTCCTATCCAAACTAGCTGTACGCCTCATGGAACGAACTAGCCGGCATTTAAAAATGACACCGTCCGGCTTCATGCAAATGAAGCCCGGGAAATTCAAATCCTGGGCTTCATTTGCAACTCCATCTGACTACATTACCCCCCCTAGTTCGAACTAGGGGGGTAGTGTAGACATACCCTCATTGTTGGTAACGCTGCTGACAACTGTAGATTCAGGACCAAAGGTACAAATATTAGCTGAAATCCTTTGACAACATGTGGGGGACTATATATGGATGCTATCTTGCAAATGGATTATGTACTTAATGCTTCCCTGTGAAAGGGCACTATGCAACACTGGTTAGCTGTTCGTTCTCAACAAGATACAGTAAAAGGGTAATGTGAGGTGTTAAGGATGCAGCAAAGAATTAAGGTACACAACTTCAGCTACATAAAATACATAGCTGGAGTCAGCTTACTTTAAGCTGAGCTTGGTGTTGTCTTCACAAAGGGAGGTCAATGGGAGTCATACTTCCGTCAGCGTCCCTTACTCCTTGTGACTGCAAGGCGTACTGGCACTAACTAGAACTTTCCTCAGCGTTTGATTTAGCAGGTAATAAGAAGGCCTGCTTAAATGAACACCAGAAGATTGATTTCCAGCATGGCAAGTGAAGATGTGGCCTATATAAAATAGGGGTATTACACTCCAATCACTAGCTGATAGATACTCTTCACATGATTGATCAACAGAAAGAATCAATTATTCTGATCACATGAATAACTGCAGCCTCATGAAACTAACACAAAGGCATAGATTTGATAGACCTGGATGTATTGGTTATTGAACTCAAAGATCTAAGGCTATGTCTACACTGTAACACTATCATAGGCGTTTCCTGGAATAGCTATCTCGCATCTTCACAGTAAGCCTGTTATTTTGAAATATAACGGGCTCGCTATTCCAATGTCCCTGTAAATCTCATTCCATGAGAAGTAAAGGATATTTTGGAATAGTGGGTTATTTCGAAATATTGTGCAGACAGTGCCAAATTACAAAATAGGCTATTTTGAAATAAGATCAAAATAAGATATACAATTTGCATAGCTTAAATTGCATATCTTACTTTGAGCTATGATACAGTGTAGATGAACCCTAATTGGCTTTTTCACTTTCTAATTGCTGTGATTGTATCAACTTTGCAGAGAAACAATTTAGAATATTTTCAATAGCTTTGGAGGGTAGGTGCAGGGGAAGAAGCATAGTTTTTCTCAACCCAAATAGAAAGCATTTTGTTCTTTATGAATACATAAAAATCAAGACAAAAGATACATTTTAGAGGTTACACAGAATGCAAGTGAAATGAGCAGATGGAAAAAAGGATTCTGTAGTAGTCTACATGCTTTGTTATGACTGAATAAACTAAATATGCTTAATATTAAAGGTAATGATGCGACTGATTGAATGGTTTGACATTACTGCACATGATATATCTTTAATAGGGTCAGAATGGTTTTATATCAATATCACATCATAGAATAAAGCAAATGAAAATGTGGGGATATGGTGATTATGCACTGGAGCCTTGCAGTACAATTTTTTAAAAAATATGTTTTAAATGATAAGCTAGTCCATGTGAGCTGAAATAACTATGATCTTGTCTACACTTCAGAATAATCCCAGTTCAGAAATCTGAGCAGCTGTACCACACTGATCCTTACTGTATGGAAGAGGGTCAACTGGTTTTGCACCCATTGGGCTAGATCAGTATAAATCCTGCAAGTCTCTGGTTTTACTTAAGGGTAAGCCTCAATGCATATGGCCGATTGCTAGACACCAATTGCTAAAGAGGAGTATTTCTCAGTCTACACCAGGATTAGTCTGCTTCAGCCAATATGTACTGCTCAGATTAAGATGATATTCACACTATAAAATCACATTCAAGTTTAAATGCAACACACAAGTCCACTGCTAATATTTTCTGCTTCCAGGGCCATATAATTCCCTCTCTGAATCTTTTTTGTCTCAATTTTTCTGCAGAGCAAGCTGCTCTATATAGAACACAGAGTGGCACTGTGTTTTATTCGGTAGGGCTTTCACTTTGGGCTCAGATAGGGTATGTCTACACTACCCCGCTAGTTCGAACTAGGGGGTAATGTAGGCATACCGCACTTGCTAATGAAGCCCGGGATTTGAATTTCCCGGGCTTCATTAGCATAAGCGGGGAGCCGCCATTTTTAAATCCCCGCTGCTTCGAACCCCGTGTAGCGCGGCTACACGGGGCTCGAACTAGGTAGTTCGGACTAGGGTGCCTATTCCGAACTACCGGTACTCCTCGTTTCACGAGGGCTACGTCTACACTGGCCCCTTTTCCGGAAGGGGCATGTAAATTTCACGAGTCGTCGTAGGGAAATCCGCGGGGGATTTAAATATCCCCCGCGGCATTTAAATAAAAATGTCCGCCGCTTTTTTCCGGCTTTTAAAAAAGCCGGAAAAGAGCGTCTAGACTGCCCCCGATCCTCCGGAAAAGTGCCCTTTTCCGGAGGCTCTTATTCCTACTTCAAAGTAAGAATAAGAGCCTCCGGAAAAGGGCACTTTTTCCGGAGGATCGGGGCCAGTCTAGACGCTCTTTTCCGGCTTTTTTAAAAGCCGGAAAAAAGCGGCGGACATTTTTATTTAAATGCCGCGGGGGATATTTAAATCCCCCGCGGATTTCCCTACGACGACTGCTGAAATTTACATGCCCCTTCCGGAAAAGGGGCCAGTGTAGACGTAGCCGAGGAGTACCGGTAGTTCGGAATAGGCACCCTAGTCCGAACTACCTAGTTCGAGCCCCGTGTAGCCGTGCTACACGGGGTTCGAAGCAGCGGGGATTTAAAAATGGCGGCTCCCCGCTTATGCTAATGAAGCCCGGGAAATTCAAATCCCGGGCTTCAGTAGCAAGTGCGGTATGCCTACATTACCCTCCTAGTTCGAACTAGGAGGGTAGTGTAGACATACCCATATTTAGTTCAAATCCCATGCTAGAAGCCCAGCTATTTTCTGCCCACTGTGAACCCAAACTTCCCTCACAGAGTACATCAGATAGTGCTTACCAATGTGTTCCTGCTGGACCAGCTTGCTCCAGAGAAGTAAGCATGGGTACTCCAAATGGGGGAACAGAACTACACCACATTCTCCTCTGATGCCCATTTTAAAACCTACAGCTTTGCAGTAGGCATATTTTGGAAGTAAAACTTAGACATGGATGGATTTGGGGCATAGAACACTGCAGAACTTCAACTGGTGAAGCATAGCAAGGTGATTGTAGGAACAGCTGCCTGTTGCAGTTGTGCACTGATATGCCTGCATAGACCCCATGGGTCAGGTTTTGCAACCTTGAAACACCAAGGTCTGCAACCTTGAAACACCAGGGTCTCCGTATACAGAGGTGCCTGGCTGTGATAAGGTGGTATCCCACACACATTCAGTCCATTCAGCTGTTCCACTGTTCATGGGCAGCATTGACACTCACCCAGATCATGATAATGTCAAACTCTCTAACACCAACTACATGGTTGGTGGCTCAAATTCTGTAACAGTCAGTCTTGAATGGCCTGGTCCACCGTCCTTCAGCCAATTGCTTGCTAGTGTCCAATATAGGGATTACATTAGCTATCACTGCTGGTATCACCTCTGTAACTTGATTTTTGGGGTGCTGTCAACAAGGGAATCTTCAGGCATCTGCTTTGCTCTCTCCTTGGGTCTGGAGCTATGCTGCTAGCTTCACACACTGCAGGCTCCTCTCAAGAATACAGTAGCTAGGAGAATAGCAACGTATACTTTGTGTCACTGAATTTTAGCTACATCCCTTCCCTCTTACTTGTGGTGATAACGGAGCCACAGGCCTTAAGTTTAACTAATGGTGAAATGAGAGAGCAGCTTTCACTGGGCATTAGGGCTGCAGAGTTAAACTCATGTTTTGGATGAAAATGTCAAGCCAAGGTCCCGTCTTTCCATTTCTATTGAACTTCCCGTTGCAAATTAAAGACTTGAAGGGACAATGGCCCCTTCTAAAAAGACAGGAGATACAGACAATGTGCTGAATAACATTTCCTTTCTCAGTGAGGTACCCAATATCTCAGGCTGTGGAAAGGTGAGCACATCCATGCATCTATATAGAAATCCAGATAGAGATATTGTCCCCTAATGTCAAAATAATTACAGAAAAGCACTTAGGGTTACTTAGAGTCTGAAAGGTGTCATAAATACATAAACAGAATTGGATTCTGTCTGCCTATCTCTCTGCAAGGTTTAATTATTATGTATTATCTGTTATTTTATTCTTTTATTTAAAAAAAACATATTGACCCTAATCAACTCATTATAAAAAATGGCCCACTCGTGAGAAAACTGCACAAGAAGATGTTCTGAAATGGAGTAGCCATTCCTGCACAAGATTTCTTTTCTCCGCAACCTGAGGACCCTGCTTATAATGATGCTGTTAATATCAAGTCTGCAAAAGATACAAGACATAAAGCAAAGGGCAGAAATCTACCAGCAGAATTCAGGGTGTCCATGGTAATCAAGGCAGTGAGTAATGGGCCATATATGATCAACTTGGCCACATGCAGATAGGACTGTGTTATATACAGCAAGGAGCAGTCAGAATCTGGCTTCGTTTTGACCCAACCTGGAACATTGCAGGGTACCAGAGTCAGCACAGAGATGATTGTGCTTGGGAATAAAAGCTAATGGATACATAGGTGCCAATGGGTATATGAGAGAGGCCTATAAATAACCCACTTTTGTGAAAGGAAGCAAGCAAGCAATGATGAAAGGAAGAGAACAAAATCATGCCTATGTACCAAACCATAGTGAAGCTAAGCTGAGGAGTTAGTGGTGTTTGTCTTCTCCATGACCATGTAATGGAGCTCTGCTAGTAGGCCTGCTGGTATGCACAAACCCGTCCTGGTAATGGCAGCTTACTTATACCTCCTGTAAAGAGATCTCCCTCAGACAGGCAGTTTCTTGTTCCTCTGTGCATCCTACCTACAACTCTGTTGTTTTGGCTCTCAGGTCCCCTTTTGTGGGTACCTGCCACATGGTTGGCACTCCAGTGTGCACTTGGTATGATAAAAGGCCTCAGGCTGTGTATAATTTTTACCCTCTTTCTGATCACACAAGGCCTGATCTTTCTCCCACTCATTGCAGCTTAGGAAAGCATCTGTGCTTTGTGTTCTGTTTTAGTCAGGATCATTCTCCCTCTGGCCTCCCCTTCCTTTTCAGTGATGTGCCAGCAGGGTGTGCAGTTGTCCCACAGTGTGGAGGAATGACTTGTACACTCTGTTGCAACATGGCAGAGCTAGCTGCACAGCAAAGGAGGGTAATCAGAAACCCAAACAAAAGCTAAAACTAATAGAGCAAATGGCCTAACAATGTGCTTGCTTTGCTTTGTGCTTGCTTTGCACAAAACGTGCCCTTTATTTTTCATATCACTTGGTCTCTTCCCAATTCAGCTCAGACAACCAACCACATTGTCACCCCCAGCCATGGCCTGAGTGGGCTACTCACCTCTGGCTATCAACTTTTCTTTTTTTACTTTGAATTCATGTTGGTAGCAGTTAGTAGAGCACTGGAGACCTGGGCTCAATTCCCAACTCTTGCCAGCTGCATAACGTTGGGCAAGTCTCTTCACACCCTCTGTCTTGGTTTCCCCAATTGTAAAATGGGGATAAAGACCTCCATTGTAAAGTGCTTTGAGTTCCATTGAAGAACAATACTTGCTATAAGAGCAAGGCATTATTATTTAGCCTTCAGTGAAAACTGAAATGTAAAATCTTCTGCCTCTCAAGAATACACTGATAAAATCCAAGACTGACCAGAAAGCAGAAAAAATAACCTTCCTAAACTTGTTGGCTGTGTCTAGACTGGCCAGTTTTTCCGGAAAATCAGCTGCTTTTCCGGAAAAACTTGCCAGCTGTCTACACTGGCCGCTTGAATTTCCTCAAAAGCACTGACTTCCTACTGTAAGAAATCAGTGCTTTTTGCAGAAATACTATGCTGCTCCCATTCGGGCAAAAGTCCTTTTTGCGCAAAACTTTTGCACAAAAGGGCCAGTGTAGACAGCTCAGATTTGTTTTCTGCAAAAAAGCCCGGAACGCGAAAATGGCAATCGGGGCTTTTTGCGCAAAAGCGCGTCTAGATTGGCCAGGGACGCTTTTCCACAAAAAGTGCTTTTGCAGAAAAGCATCCGTGCCAATCTAGTCGCTCTTTTACGAAAATGCTTTTAATGGAAAACTTTTCCGTTAAAAGCATTTCTGGAAAATCATGCCAGTCTAGACGTAGCCGTCATGTTTTAATTAGGGAGATTATTTAGTGTTATATTTCTGTTGCTGCAGGGTTATTTGATCAGACCTTGGTGTAAATGACTGATCTGTTTACTTATACACATACTTTTAAAACACTGTGAAGGGCATCCAGAGCATTGGATGATTACTGTTTTATTGAAGAGCAGCAAAAATATCAATAAATAAAATAATATATAAGTAAACTGAAATTGGTCTCTATCTCCATTCAGGTTGCAACATACATTTGGGTTACAAAGCAACTAGAAAAGGAACATCCAGTACATATTTTTAAAAGTCTATAACATCATAGAATCATAGGACTGGAAGGGACATTGAGAAGTCATCTAGTCCAGTCTGCTGCACTCACGGCAGGACTAAGTATTATCTAAACTGCCTGTGACAGGTGTTTGTCTAACCTGCTCTTAAAAACCACCAGTGGTGGCGATTCTACAGTCTCCCTATTCCATTGCTTAACCATCTTGACTGTTAGGAAGTTTTCTCTAATGTCCATCCTAAACTCCTGTGTTACAATGTATGCCCATTGTTTCTTATTCTATCCTCAGCAATTAAGGAGAACAATTTTCCTCCCCCTGGTAAAAACCTTTCATGTACATAAAAACTTTTACTATGTCCCCTCTCAGTCTTCTCTTCTCCAGACTAAGCAAACCCAGATGTGTGTTTTTTCAGTCTTCCCTCATAGGTCATATATTCTAGACTGTTAATCTTTTTTTCTTTGCTCTTCTCTGAACTTTCTTTAACTTGTCCGCACCTTTCCCAAAATGAGGTACCCAGAACTGGACAAAATATTCCAGTTGAAACTTAATCAGTGTAAGGTAAAGCAGAAGAACCATTTCTCATGTCTTGCTTACAACACTCTTGCTAATATGTCCCAGAATGATGTTGGCTTATTTTTCATCAGTGTTACACTATTGTCTCCTATTTAACTTTTGATCCACTATGAACCCCTTGTTTCTTTTGTTCAATATCCCTTCCTAGGCAGTCATTTCCCATTTTCTGTGTGCCCAACTGACTGTTCCTTCCAAAGTGGAGTACTTTGCATTTGTCCATACCGAATTTCCTCCTATTTACTTAAAAAATAAATACCTGTATGTTGATAAAATTGCAGCTTGTTGAATTATGTTGCAATATGTTGAATTAAAATGGCAGTATTTTAATTCATAACAATGGCTTCTTCTCAAGCGTTATTTGTAAGAGGGTATGCTTGTCTCCATTATGACCAATATTTTTAAACCTGGATGCAGTAAAGTTAGACTCCTAAATCCAAATTTAGGTACTTATATAAAATCATCCTATTTTTCAAAAATCCTGAGTTCCAGCAACTTAAATTTTCTTCTCTGTGATTTGTGGGTGTTCAACACTCCTGAAATTCAAGCCACATTTTTAGATATCTAAGCATCCAGATTTGAAAAGTTTAGTCTAACATGACAGATTCGTACAGCAGTAAATGGAGGAAAAAAATTAGATATTTCTGTATATCATAAAATGTACAAAAAAGTCTGATAAATAGTTGTTGCCCTTTGATAAAGAACAGCCTCTCATATCTGCCCAATAATTGGCATGCAATTATTATATGTTTTCATATGTATTACATCATTCTGCATTTGCTTCAGGAATAAATTACCCTGTTAAAATCAAGCTATGTTTCCATTGCCATCTTTGAAATATATTTTAGAAATTGTATCCTCTGCTTAATAAACTCTTAGGGCATGTCTACCATGGGGAGTTATTTTGAAATGGCATATTAGGGTGCATTAGGAGGAGCATTGCCAGGAGACCCAGAGAAGTGAGTATTCCCCATTTATTCAGCTCTGGTGAGGCCACATCTGGAGTATTGTGTCCAGTTTTGGGCTCCCCCACTATAGAAAGGATGTGGATGCATTGGAGAGGGTCCAACGGAGGGTGACAAGAATGATAAGGGGGCTGGAGCGCATGACCTGTGAGGAGACGCTGAGGGAATTGGATTTGTTTATTCTGCATAAGAGAAGAGTGAGGGGGGATTTGATAGCAGCCTTCAACTTCCTGAAGGGAAGTTCCAAAGAGGATGGAGAAAGATTGTTCATAGTAGTGATGGATGGCAGAACAAGGAATAGTGGTCTCAAGTTACAGTGGGAGAGGTCTAGATTGGCTATTAGGAAAAACTATTTCACTAGGAGGGTGGTGAAGCACTGAAATGGGTAACCAAGGGAGGTGGCGGAATCTCCATCCCTAGAAGTTTTTAAGTCTCGGCTTGACAAAGTCCTGGCTGGGTTGATTTAGTTGGGATTGGTCCTGTCTTGGGCGGGGGTCTGGACTTGAGGACCTCCTGAGTTCTCTTCCAGATCTATGATTCTATTATTCTATTTTGAAATAACAAGGCAAGCATCCACACTACCAAGTCTGTTATTTAGAAATGAAGGGCTTGTTATTTTGAAATAATAAGTTCCTTGTGACGAGGAATAAGCTTACTCTGAAATAGTTATTTTGGGAATTATGATTTTGAAATAACTTATTACTAAATAACCTGGTAGTGTAGACATAACCTTAGAACAAGAAATACTAACAAAATTCCTCTTAATTAAAAAAGTAACAATTTGTCAAGCAAACACAAAATCAACTCAGAAAAGTTGTTGACGCTATATGTCTTTTACGCTATAGGGTCCTTCTTTTCTCTAGTTTCTTTGCCAAGCTTTAAAAACTTTATAAGCTGCGTTTATGTTA
>NC_143059.1:54900000-54940000 GCF_052426305.1 Pelodiscus sinensis
AAGTAAAGGCAATGTTATTTACCTGCACCTGTCCTCTTTTCATGTCTTTGCTCAGGATTGTTGGCCTGTGTATTTTTAAACTCAGCCCTTTTTATTCGATATTTTGGTGCACGCTAGACAAGGGCTGTCATTTTATTGCTGCAATTATGTTCTCATGACCCGTGATGTTTCCACTGGAGCGGTGATGGAAGCAGCAGGTGTACTGAGGAGATAAAAAATCCAGAGGACGACTTGTGTTTGCAACAAACTAGTCATTTCTCGACTTAGGAAAGACTGGGTCAGTCAATAACCGTTTTCTAGGCACTGACCACAAATAAAGTATTTCTTGGCGTTTGATAACATTGTGCCATCGTGCTGTAAAATCTAAGGATGTATTTGCAATTACAACATGATTTTTAATGGGCTGCTATTGACTTGCTTCAAAGTTAGTATTGCAAACAGAAAAAGTCATCACTCTGTTTGTAGGCGACACAAGGAACAACGTATTTTGACTCCGAATTTCTGTTTATTTTCCATTTACCACACACGCTAGGATTTTGCTCCCCAAACGAAAGAAAAATGAGCGACTATCTCTTTGCAATGGGGCTTTTTGCGAAATCCTGCCCTAACCGTACACACACGTTGATTCGGGGCAATTTTCTATAAACCGGAAACGATGCTATCACTCGAATCTGGAGTAATAATAATAATAGTGATGCACGCGGTGCCAACCGAGGTATGAGATGAATTAAAAAAAAACCCTCCAAAGAAACACTCGGGGCCGTTTCTCAGCCGTGAACTTCAAATGTGACCTTCTCCCCAGGAGCCCCGACAGGCTGCGGAGCACCAGCAAACCGAGGCGCTCAGAGTCCGCGCCCCAGCGCCAGGGAGGGCGGCTCCTAGCGCGGCGCCAAGGGGACTGGATGCTCTTGCTCCAGCTCCTGCTCGCTGGGGAATAGGACGGAACGTTCCGTTTTGGAAGCAGCGTCGGGCCCCTCCAAGGCAAGCGGGGCCCGGTTCGCTAAGGCCCGGGGCAGCCCGGCTCCAGCGATGCTGAAGTTGAGATGCGCCGCAGGCGGCGGCGCTGAAGCCGGAAGTTGAAGCGGATCAGCGCGACTTGCAGAGGAAAACGGCCCGCCAAGGGCTCCAGGGCTGCGGCTGATGCCTGCCACCGACAGCGGGGTGGCACCACTTAAGGGGGGGGGGATATCTGGGTCACACCTATTGCTACTGCAGGGGGCACCCCGCGCAGCCGAAGTGGGGGCAGGTGCTACTGGGCCGGGCTTCTAGCTGGAGAAGCCCAGAAGGAAGTTTCTTCCTGGCCGCCGCGCTCAGTGCCCAGGGAGGAGTGAGCCAGGCGGGCAGTGCACGCTGCCATGGCTGCGAGGTGCCATCTCATGGGCAAAAGTGGCTCTCGGAGCCACCCAGCAGGAATCCCAGGGCTGCGCCAGCCACAAGCCCCTTCCTTGGGTGCAAGCTTCCCACTCCCCCAGCTGCTGCTCAGGGGAACAGAGTATCCGCCACGGGGCAAGACGCTGCTTTGATGGGACACTTTACATCTATTACCGCGACTCCGGATCTTTGTCAAAAGCCCCCAAACCTGCCAGGCTGGTGGAGAAATGCCCTCCACGGGGAGTGCGTGTGTGCTATGAACTGTCCCGCTCTCTGATTATTATTTCAACACCAGGGGACCGACCCTGAAGGGTGTGGCTGGGTAGCTCCCTTTGATTCCAATGGCGATTTCAAAGCCCTCCAGTGTCAGCGGTCACAGAAAGTGTCTCTGCCAGAAATGTACCTTGATGGGATGAAATTAAGAGGGAGCCGATGCAGCTGGCACGTTTCTGTTTTCTAGGAAGCTTTCTGACCTCTGGAGTCACCCTGCCATCCACCTCACCTCTGCAAGGCCCATAAACAGCGGCAGACCGCTCAGCCTGCAAGCAGCCCGGAGCCCGGCAATATTTGTATAAAAACTAAATTCGAAAGCCCCTCCCCGTGCTAACTACGCGGGAGGAAGCAAAGCGATTGTTCATTTAGTAGAACAATGCACTCTCTGTCTCGCCAGTTCCTGGAATGAGAGCCAGTGGGAGGGAGTGTGTGTGTAACAATAGGAGGAAATGTGGAAGGTTCCAAAGACACCTGTTCTGTCTCATTTTCCAAAGCCACACTTAAAAAATGATAAAGGAACGGGTTTTATTTATTTTTCCACCACGACATTCAGTTATAACAGTATTGATTGTTTTAAAAACAGGACCGATTCCTGACAGAACTAGATAGGTAACCAAAAAAAAAAAAAAAAAAACCAACCAAACCAAAAAAAAAACCAAACAACAAAAACAAAAAAAACCCCAACACGTTGGGATGATACTAAACAATTGTCCTACAACAGGTGAGCAGACAGCAGGAAAGATAGAATGGAGGTGTCCACACAGCAACTGATTTCAGTCTACTAAAACCCACACATCCGATGGACTCTACAAGAAAACTGTACATAATAGCAAATAAGTTACTTTTTTCAAAGATTGATTGTCCTTCACTTAAAGCGCTCAGCTCACTCAACATCTTTTATTTATTTATTTATGTTAGCAGGTCTAGTGTTTATTCCCTCCTCCTATCCCTCTCTTTTCACTTTCCTTCTTTTTAACTACAGGAATGAACGCAATTATACAATGAAAAAAAAACCCTTTTTCACTATTAAAATAAAAGCAGCGCTTTAAGAATTTTCGTACAATATTGCACAGTTCAAAAAGTACAATAGTTTTTTGTTTTACAAAAAAACCCCAAAAGGATACAGATTTTTTTAATGTTGAAATGCCATTTCAAAGAAAATAACCCTAGGACAATAATAATCCACAATCAATTGTTTTAAAATCTAAACAAATTATAATAAATAAAGGATCATCCAACCTGTGTATATAATTAAGGTTTTTTTCGTTTTTCCTGTATTTCTTTCGCGTTATAAAGTCCCATCACAGAAACAGAACAATGCAAAACATTGGCAAAGTGACCAGGCAAATTTGTACAAAGGTCTGGTTAAATTAAAAGCCACGTCTGGTGGCGTCTCTGAGTTGTATCAGAACCGAGAGGATTAACAGGGCTGGGAAAGAAGGAAAGGCATGAAAGGAACAGAAATTCCGTTTTCCGCTAGCATTTGGCAAATATGGAGGAGTAAACCGCGATCATTTTATTTATTGTTGTTTACAAAAATAAAATTAAAGCCACAAAGATCAGCGCAATATTTTGTTCACGTTTACAAAAAGATGTGACAATCCTAGTGTTCTCTACAAGTTTCCACTTCAACTCTGGTTTTATTTTTAGGGTGATTTTTTTCCCCTCTCCTAACAACCACCCTTTAAAAAAAGAGCATCAAATATTGGCTTGATGAATTGCACAAATCATTGGAGTACTTACAAAATTACTGATCATTTACAGCTGCTCCGTTTCCTCGGGCCTCTTTCCTGACCTAGAGGTTTTGGTGATTTTTTTTCAAGCCACCCCCTCCCCACGGGCGCACCAGACAGTTGAATGGGGTCAGTCCTCAGACGGGTCGCAGAAGCGGTACTGATGTGACTACCGGGTGGGAGTAGTAGACCGGGTGGGGGAATGTTAAGAGGGGCTGGCTGACGGGCACGTTGGCCGCCGAGGTGCCGTTCTCGGCGGTGGAGTTCTCGTGGTACAGGATAGGCACCCTCACTATTCTCTGGGCGGCCGCGTGGCTGAGGTTGGCAGCCTCTAGCTCTGCGGCCAGCTGCCTTTTCCACTTGTTTCTTCTGTTCTGAAACCAGATCTTGACCTGGGTCTCTGTCAGGTGCAGAGAGGCGGCCAGCCCGGCCCGCTCCGAGCTGCTCAGGTACCGCTTCATGTCAAAGGTGGACTCCAGCTGGAAGACCTGGCTCCGGGAGAAGACGGTGCGGGTCTTCTTCTTCCGGCAGGGCTTCTTCTCCGGGCTGTCCTCTCGGGCTTTCCAGTCCTCCCGGGCCTCCTCCTTCTTCCCCTCCTCCGAGTCACTCTCCTCCAGAATGATCTCGTCGGGGCTTTTGGAGTCCAGCTCCTTGCGGTCCGGCTCGGCCTTGAGCAGGGGGTCTGGGGAGTCTCTGTCAGTGCCCGAGGCCGGGGAGGAGTCTCGCAGAAGAGATTTCTCTGCCGCTAAAGGAAACCGAAACAGACAGCGCCTTTAGCACCACCAGGCCCGAGGCACCAGCCCGGCGCCTCCCTGCCCGCTGAGCCCGGGAGGAGAGGGGCTGCTCCCTGTTCTCCACGGGGCCCGCTGCCACCTTAGCCTCCCCCCAGAAAGGAACCCGCTGGAGGCCACTCCCTGGTGCCTGGCCAGCTCCCGACCCAGCCTGTTAACCGCCTGGGAGCCCGGACGGGGGCAGCCCCCTTCACTGGGCAGCCCGGGCACCTGCCTCCCTCGCTCCTGCCCCAGGAGAGCAGAACCCGCGCTGGGAACCCGCGCAGAGACAGACAGACAGACAGACTCGGGCGGTACCTTCCGGCCTGGGCAGGTGGGCTCCCGCGGCGCTCAGGGTGTAGGGGTACCACCAGGAGGTGGGAGACCGCTCCAAGTAGTGCGCCTGCAGGGCAAAGCGCTGCGCCGGGATCTCAAAGCGGGGGAAGGCGAGCTCGCCCACCTGGGAGAGGGCAAAGCCGGCTCCATCCAGAGCCCCCTTGGCGGCCGGGGCGAAGAGCGCTCGGGGCTGCTTGGGGGGCGCCTTGGGGTGGTCGCCGTTGAGCAGGTTCTTGATGGAGAAAGGCGACTCCTTGGGCGGCGGCGGCGGCTGGCTGCTGGGGGGCTCCTGTCCGGTCTCAGGCATCCTCCTCCCGGTCTGTGGCAGGGCAGCGGCGGCTCAGACCATACACCGCCCTCTCAGTCCCGGCGCGGGGCACCCAATCCGGGCGGGGCTGGGGCAGGCTGCGAGCGGGCGGCGGGGCGAGGAGGCAGCGCCTCCGCGCATGGGGGGCTGCTCAGCCGCCGGAGACCCCCCAGAGCCCGGGACCCAGGGCTGCTGCGGGGAGGAGGCGAGGAGGACCAGCGCCCGGCTGCTGCTGCGTCAATCTGGCGCCGGATGCTAATGATGAAATCAAAATGTCATCCAAGTTAAATGCAGGGAGTACACGGCGATTGGGCACGCACAATGGCAAACGGGATTAGGCGGCAGCCGACGGGAGAGGGCTCCGCGCAGCCCTAGCCCCATGCAGCAGCAGCGGTGGCAGCCTCCCCCCACCCCCCTTTAGACGTGGTGCTTTGGCTCCGGGCTATAAGAGCTCGCCTGTTATTGGCTTTATATAGTCCAATTAGGCAGCAAATGAGGACGGGGCTATTAGCACAAAAGGATATTGGCTCTGCTAAAGCACCACTAGAAGTGCAGGAGGCAAATGACACAGATCTCACCGCTCATGCCACAAAACCACCCCCTCACACTTCCTCCTGGCTCTCCCCGCCCCAGCGGCACAGGTCCCCGTGGCTTGCAAACGCAGCCCGTGCGGGGAGGATTTTTTTTGGCGGGGCGGGGGGGCTGATCTATATAGCGCTGTCTCCTCCTAGAACCATCCACCTCCCACACTGGGAAGGGAACAGGGCAGTTCCTGGTAGGGAGAGACTCGGAAGACCCAAGGCAGAAGAAAGCTCAAACATGACTCCAAACAACAACCCAGACGGGCTGGCATCCCGGAAACGTCTCACTCCGCAATGGATAGCTCCCCGCGTCTCCAAAACATACCACGGGCAGGGCTTCTACAGGCCCCAGTCCCAAAAGTGTCACAAGGCGGTGATTCGCAGTGACACGAAATGGGGACTGCTACTGAGCGTTTCCACCTCCCCAATTTGACAACGGTGTCCTTGATTCACTCATCACCCAAATTACATTGACAAGTGGGCTTCTAGCAGTAGATCATAACTTTGTCTTTCGCTTAACACAAATCCTGCTTTCAGAAAAAGTATTGTTACCGAGCTACGACACTAATCTGTTATATTAACTATATTATATAAACACAGCAGGGAGTCCCGAGGCACCGGAAAGGCTAACAACATCATTTTGGCATAAACTGTCGTGGGCAAAACCCACTTTGTCAGATTATATAGTTTTATACAGAATGATGATGATGACGACGATAGCTAGCTAGCACAGCAACATGTTACCTATAAGTCTAACAATGTGGGAGGATGAAAAAGCGGGTTCTTTTAATATTGGTAATTTGTAAAGTGTAGTTTGGTTTTATTCAATTACCAAAAAAAACCCCAAAACCAAAAAAATAAACAAACCAAACAACAATCATCAAACAAACAAAGCCCCAAACCTTTAACAAATAGGTATTTGGATTATATACTTCGTCTTCCAGGCTTCTATTTACAGATTATTATGAGTTTAATAGCCAAGATACTTTTCCCCCTTCTGAATATTTTCAAGCAACATGTATTGTCTAAAATAGAACACAAAAGAGTTAAGGACAGGTAGCACTGTAAGCAAACCTACTGTCAATATTTCTTAAGAACTAGGCTACTGTTCACAATTTATTTTTTACAATGGGGCAGGTCAACTAGCAACATTCACACGGCCCGTACTTTTTTGGAGGATAGCTTCTTGTGTTTGTGGATGTATTTAGGATTGCTGTTTACACGCCCAAACCAGCAATTTGTGTTGACACTTCACTTCACATTTTGCACAATATGCAATAGCTTCTAACCTATAGCGTCTAACGTTATTTGTTCTCTATTTAAATAGTTCAAATGAAAATGGCAAAATATGTATAAGAACACTGATCTGGAGGAATCCAAAATAAAACCCACAGCTTTCCCGCCTTTGATGGACTCTTCTTATTAGTAGTTCTTTCTTTCATTTTGTTACTTTTGTGTTTGACTCGGCATGTATGACTGGCACGTTTGAAAATTAAGATTAGCTGAAATATATTGGAGGTTTTTTATATTAATGATTTTTTAATATGGAATGGGATTTTGTTGCAAACTATTTGCTGTCTTGATTTCCTATAAATAACTTCTGTTAAAAGAACGTCCTTTAAAAGAAACCCCATTTATGTAGTGTTCAGGCAACTTCGGAGCATAGTTTTCTGAAGATTTTCATGAATTCCAATTATATTCTACGTGGGTCCTGAGGAGAAAACTCTATTTAAATATTATATATTCTAATGGTTTCTCTACAGGAATATCTGTTTCGATATTAAACGAATGTGTAGGTTTTATGAATACAGATATTCATACAAAATGATATTACGATACTCCTTTCTGCAGTTAAAAAGCATCTGCTTTTTTACAAGCGTCTGCAGCTTGGAATCAGTGAAGCTATGCTTATTCTGAGACACTCCAACAAAGTTTGCTCTGAAAAATGTCTATTCGATTTCAAAACAAGGACGTCATCTCATTTTGTAATATTCTGTCCTGCAATAAAAGAATAAAAGCACGATCTATGAGCTGTGAATTTTTTTTCCGGAATAAATACACCACTGATTCTTCGGGTTGGAGGTTTTCAGCACTAGCAAGGAGCTCCAATTCTCCAGCAAAAGTTGTACTTTTGATGCTTTGAGTAAAGAGGATTTTATCCCGACAGACCTGGGGTAGGGAATTACTGGACAGGTTGGTATTTTCCCTCACAAATATATCTGATGTAATACATCTAAGAAATGTGACCATTGAAAATACACGCCAGGACACCTCTATTTTTGCACATACTTCCATTTGAAACGAGCCACTTTATTTCCAAGTAGCGGAATAACTAGAAAACACATATTGCCTCAGGGTTTTTGCAGAATATAATTCGTGGCCACCTGTTTCCAAAGCTTGCTCCTTCACTTTCACTCTATGATATCATCCTGCCAGTCAAACTTTAACATTCTTAGGGTCTCTTCCCGGAGAAATAGATCAGAAGAGAGAGAAAAGATGCAAGTTGTCCGGACTCATTACCAAAGTCTCTCAGTCACTCCGGATCCAATTTTCTGGCTTTAAATGGCATTTCGAGTACTTAGGCTAGCGTGGAAAACACAGCACTTCTTTTTAAACGCTTGCATTATCGTCCCAATCCGGCTTCATCTCTCTCTAGCGCAAAACTAAAGCGCATAGCGCCCTCTGCCGGAATTCCCCATCGTTCGGTAGCAACTCGCGTATGAGAAGCAAGAACGGAAGCAAATCAATAGCTATTTTACAAGGCTATAAGGGGGAAATATTCTTTTCCAAGATCCATCTTTTTTGATATTTGTAAAGCCAGCAGGAGTTTTGTGTTCAGGGGACAAGGGAATTGCATCAGCACATAGCTATCTCATTTGAGCTAAAAGTCTAAAAAAAACCACCACCACCCCAGTCAGAACACTGCTGTACTCGGAGGATATTTATTTTCACGTCATGAATTCGATCAGAAAGAAGAAAGTGAGGAGATCAAGACAGTTAGGGCGCCGCCTTTAGTCGCACTGAATTGGCCTCTCTTTATAAAATATGTATGGTTGAACTGGGCGAGCTGTGTTCAGAGGCATTTCAATTTCTGGGCTTTGTTCTTAACAGGAGTCGTCTTGTAAACGTTATTTCATACTGCCAGAATAGGTCTCACGGATTGAGTGCCAAGCCTGCAACGACACAGCGGAATGAAATTTAGGAATAGGATGTGCTGTGAGCTAAAACGAGACTTTAATCGGAAGCGGTAATGGCTTTGCATCACATGCTCCGTGTATTTTCGCACAAGTCCTTTGAAAAGCCTTAACAATACATGGTCATCAGTGATTTCTAACAGAGAACAGGGAACGAGGAGTGAGAGACAGAAAATACATGCTGGAGGGTGGAGGGTTATAGTCTCTAGTTACTTTGGATTGTTTGCCAAATATTGTATGTCGAAAAAGGACTAAATAGTGAAAAATCCATACATGTAGAACCGGTAGGTTGAAAGGAAGAATACGCAGGGAGAACAGCATGCATGTAGAACAGGCAGGCTGAATGGAGGATATGCAAAGGGCTATACATATATGAAAAGTACAGGTACAAACTGAATAGGAAATACAATATAGAAAACACATATTACACAATCGGAATGTGGCACGAGATGAAAGATTCACGAGGGGAAACAAACGCTTAATTTAAAAAAGATCTGTATCGCATTTTCTATCCATTTTGTTTCTCATACAGGAGTTGTCAATCTTCTGTGGGAATTAGGGCCGGCTGCCTAAAGGCCAGACTGTCCCTGCGCTCACCGGGTTTTTCTTTGTCTCTTTTCCCAGCCTAGTTTGTAGGCTGCCAAGGTGGGGGAACCCCACTACTGTCTCAGAGCGCTTAGATGCCATGGTAATGGATGCATGAAGATCAATTATCAATTAGAGATAAAGGGTTTCTTGGAGGTGGGGGGTGAGGAGGCGAGGTGTCAGGTCGCTGAATAAAGCAATGGGAGAGGTTTACCCCCCGACTTCATCAAGAGATAGGCACACGTTTGCTGATTGTCTGAGCCATCCAACTATTGGGACCAGATTCTGAACCCTGAATTTGTTTTCATTATACTTGAAAGACGTATGAAGTACAGAATAGTATCGATGTGGCCCAAGATGCAGTTGAAAGAATTACCCACGTGGTTAGTGTACATCCGCTCACTGGGTTTTAGGCTGGTAATCTGCTGTGGTTCGCAGATCACAACTGAATCCATAATCTGGATTACCATTCTGAAGAAAAAAGTCCATACAAAGTATCCGACCCACATCAACCAAGTATAAATCTGAAAATTTGAAATAAATGTGAACACCTATAATGAACCTTTGGCTTGGCACAAAGAGAAGAGGAAAATCAAATGTTCAATCACAGATTGAAAAAAGGGGGGAAGATCTGTATTTAAACGAGTCAATGACTCCCACATGTAAAATTTCTTTCCCTCCTTCCTTTTATTTAACAGATAATCTGGCTCACTCGTTAAAAGTACATGGAACAAACGGGCGTAACCTTCCTGAGATAATAGGGAGCTGTCCAGCAACGTGAGTTTTTAAGCAAACCCTTGCAACCAGCGACCTCCTAAGGATTTATGTTACTTCCTGGAAAATTTGGGGTCTATAAACTCAGGAATGGATTACACAGTAATGCAATATTTTCATCTGCGACAGCTACAACCTCCAACATATATTCTTCAATTTATGTAACTTTTTTTCAGACTACGATGTGTGTTAGAACAGAATGGGAATTGCTCATAGAGCAGGTTGCAATAAATACTGCTCAGGTATTGCTGATTTATGGGATTGTAACAATCATGAGAGGGATAAAACTAGAGACACATTTAATGATCTAAGTCAGGGGTTTTTGCATTGCCCTCCACGCGGTGGTGTCTAAATGGCTTCTTCATTCATGAGACTGGACTAAACGAAGCTCTCCATGAACATGTATATTACATTCCTTGGGTCCTCTGTATTATACAGATTGGCCCCTTTAGTTACTCTATAGTCACTAAGTCATGCAAAGAAATGACTGGGTTCAGAAAAAGTCCCAAGAGATACAGAAATAAGTAAGTAGAAAGACATATCGGCGGAGGGAGAGGGGAAGGGGATTGGCTTTAGTTTATGAGCATCTTCTGTGCACATAGGCATCTTTTTCACTCAAAGGCAGCCTGCAAAGGGGGAGGGCGGAGGACGGTACAGGTTTATGCCCTTTCTTTGCTTCTTTGGGAAGGAGGCTTGTGAGGTGCGGTGCTTTCTGGCTTTTTACTTTAGAAATCAAATCTCATCTCCCCTGTGTTGCAGCAGGTCTCTCTCAGATGACTCAGAGATGTGGATTGGGTGCTCTCTCTGCTCTTAATGGTCCTAAATCCTTAACAAAGGCTCCCCCTTCCCTCAATGCCTGAATTAATCAGGTTTTCTGACTCTCCAATCGAAAGAGCATTTTAAGCAGGTTGTATTGCAAGAACACCCCTTCTTACTCAAGTTTTCACTCCCGGTATCGGTGACATCATAATTTCACCAGATCTTCAGTTATCCATAAAGTCTTCCAGGGTAGATGAGACATGAATTTCTAATGTAAAAAGCAGGGGGAAACGACTCCTCTGTTGTTGAAAAAACCCTTGATTGTTCAGTCCTCTGTAAAGAAGGAAGCAAGTAAGCACACAAACAAACAAACAAAAAGGACAACTCCACTGTTTTCCTCCTTTTCCCATTTCAGATCTTTTTCCTTATCAGACTAAGGGACTACACAGTTGTTATTTTTATGTCCATCACCACAGGATGTGGGCACAATGGGCCTGGTCATGAATCAGTGTCAATCAGACTAGCTCCATGCCTCACCTATTTTTGTTGTATACTTTGTGCTTCTAGAACAGGATTGTTAGCATTGTGGTTTAAATACATAGTAATGATTTAATGAGTGTTTTCATTCAAAATTAATTGGCTAATCTACACATGAATCAGTTGTGTGAATGAAATGTTTGGGATAGCTGCCTGATGTGATTTAGAGTAATTTCTTATTTTTAGATTTAGCCTTGTGCTATACTGAAAATGGCTTATCTGTTTATTTATCTTATCAGAATATATTCTTTGGGCAGGAGTTCAATTTTATTTTTATAATGAAACATTTCTGTAGAGCCATAGAATATGTTTACAGTGGGCCTTGGAAACTACATATTATATCATCTTTGCTCTATGCTGCAGTACTTTAAGCCATGCCAATTTATGTTAGGACAATTACCAGCTGCAAGGTATTCTGGTTTAGCACATTCGAGTTCTTGTACCTCTTTCACCACCATAGTATCTGAGCATCCTCAAGTAGGGAATTAAGGGATCTGACAAACCCACGATTTGCTCTTTCTCTCATCCTCTCTAGAGGATATGTGTATGCAAGAGAGTTTTTGAAAGTTAGTAGGAGGCTGCGCCCACAGCTTGCTATGTTCGCCAATCCCCCTCTCTCTGGCCATTTTCACAGCCAGAGAACCTGATGACATCATTCTGTTGTGTGGCAGGAAAAAACATATATATATATATATATAAAGAGATTTTGTTCATTTATTTGTTATAAAAGTGCCCATGCTGCTTTGTGTTTCTACTAGAGCAGTGGTTCTCAACTTGTTTCAGTCCACAGACCACCAGACCAATCAAAAAAAATTTTGTGGACCACCTCCAGCACATGATGCACAGGATGAACAACACAGCAACCACTCAGCATGATGGCAGCAGCTACACTGACACTCAGAGCCTCAGACAGAAGTTACTGGCAACACAACACGGTTGCATCCTAGATGACGCTATGGATGACACACCGTGTGCTTGTGAACATGGCATAAAACAGCCTAACGGCAGTGCCTGCTCATGCCATGTGACTTTGGACAATGTTCTTGTGGACAACTGAAAAAGTCACCATGGACCACCAGTGGTCCATGGACCACAAGTTGAGAACCACAGTACTAGAGAAAGCAAGTTTGGAAAATATGCATCTGACAAAGTGGGTCTTTGCCCAAGAAAGCTTATGCTCCAATAAATCTGTTAGTCTATCAAGTGCCACAGGACTTCAAGTTGGAAGAGTGCACCATAGACTTTAGAGCAGATGGTGGTGAGGTTTGATGTTAGCTCCTGTGGAAATTAATTCTTGCAAACAAACTCTTCAGCAGACACATTTTGCCTTTCTAGTAGAAAGTTGTTTGCCAGAGAAACAGAGCTATTTATCAATGGCCTTGCTCCAAGACCACTTACTGCAGAAGCATAACACCTTGCAGTAAGAGTTGAAGGAATAGGCTTGAACACACTTGCATTTAACATCCTAGTGCACCTGCCCAGCAGTCTGATACAACAAGGTATTTAAGCACATGGCTAACTAAACAGGTGCTCAGAGTATGGCAGTGCTGTAGCACTTCATTACATTGGGGCCTACTTGGGGGGCAACCTGCTTGTTCAGAGCAGAAAAAAAAGAACTAAAAAAGGAACCAAGACTACAAAGAGCAGTTCGTCTCTGTGTAAATTATCCCTCCAGCATGGGAAGACTAAATTCAACCTTCACCAATCATCTGTAATGGATACTTCCACCATCAGATAGATTTTAAGGCTGATTGTTTCTTTATGTTATTCAGGCAGCAAACTTCCCTTCCTTAAACACCAAAGATGAATAACTGCAGCCTTCACAGTCTAGGATATTTTATTATATAAAAAATATAATTTTTCTCATTCATTTATTGCAAATTGTTAAATCATTACAGGATAGTCTAAATTTCAGTTATATACAAAATCTTTTATATTTGTCAGTTCTTCAATGGCTTCTGTTGTAATATCCTACTGAAATCTAATGTTAATTGCAAATAAAAGCAAAGCAACTTTAATTTCAAATAGAATATTTGATGGTATAGAGTAGTTTAAGAAGTTCATCAGCATCAGTTTGGGGCGGATGCTTTACTCAGGAGTGAAGAAGCAATAGTAAGTTATTTTGGACATCCCACTCTAGTATGATTTGTTCTATGGTTATAGATGGTGTAGGAAAGCTCTTTTAAGAATGCTTAAGAGAGTTTTACATTCTTATTTAACTTTTCTTGTATCCCTTCTTCAATAAATCTAGGTGCCTTCATTACTAGGAATCATAATGTCAAGAGCTCAGGAGATAAATATTAAAAGTAGCAAATATAAAACCCCTCTAAAAATGACCTAAAATAACATTTCTATCTGTACAAATGGAATGCTTTGACAAGTCTCTCTTCTCAGAATTTTCCAAGATCTGAAGTGACCCACTGGCAAGCTACACATCTCTCTTTCCAAATATGATAAAACTTCTCATCTCTAGTCCTCAGGGATGTGATAAAAAACAGACCTTTTCATTTCTGACACTTCTGTTTATACAATGTGGGCTGAACCTGGCCTATGCTGGCCTTCAGGCTGGGGGGTAATTTTTGAAGGGAGGAAAAATATTTCTAGGTGGGCTAATTCTTGTAAAATGTTATCTGTCTGAAGCTGCTCTGTAGTTTGGTGTATGACATTAAGTCCGGGGAAAACAGGTTAGTAGGCAAATCATAAGAACATAAGAATGGCTGTACTGGGTCAGACCAAAGGTCCTTCTAGCCCAGTATCCTGTCTACCGACAGTGGCCAGCACCAGGTGCCCCAGAGAGGGTGGACCGAAGACAATGATCAAGTGATTTGTCTCCTGCCATCTCTCTCCAGCCTCTGACAAACAGAGGCCAAGGACACCATTTTATCCCCTGGCTAATAGCCTTTTATGGACCTAACCGCCATGAAATTATCTAGCTTCTCTTTAAACTCTATTATAGTCCTAGCCTTCACAGCCACCTCTGGCAAGGAGTTCCACAGGTTGACTACACGCTGTGTGAAGAAGAACTTTCTTTTATTCGTTTTAAACCTGCTACCCATTAATTTCATTTGGTGACCTTTAGTTCTTCTATTTAGGGAACTAATAAATAACTTTTCTTTATCGGCCCTCTCCACACCACTCATGATTTTATAGACCTCTATCATATCCCCCCTCAGTCTCCTTTTTTCTAAACTAAAAAGTCCCAGTCGCTTTAACCTCTCCTCATATGGGACCCGTTCCAAACCCCTAATCATTTTAGTTGCCCTTTTCTGAACCCTTTCCAAGGCCAAAATATCTTTTTTGAGGTGAGGAAACCACATCTGTACACAGTATTCAAGATGTGGGCGTACCATAGTTTTATACAGGGGCAGTAAGATATTCTGGGTCTTATTTTCTATCCCTTTCCTAATAATTCCTAGCATCCTATTTGCCTTTTTGACCGCCGCTGCACACTGTGTGGAAGTTTTCAGAGAACTGTCCACGATAACTTCAAGATCCCTTTCCTGATTTGTCATAGCCAAATTAGCCCCCATCATACTGTACATATAGTTGGGGTTATTTTTCCCAATGTGCATTAGTTTACACTTATCCACATTAAATTTCATTTGCCATTTTGTTGCCCAATCACTCAGTTTGGTGAGATCTTCTTGGAGTCCCTCACAGTCTGCTTTTGTCTTGACTATCCTAAACAGTTTTGTACCATCTGCAAACTTTACTGCCTCTCTGTTTACCCCTTTCTCCAGATCATTTATGAATAAGTTGAAAAGGATTGGTCCCAGGACTGACCCTTGGGGGACACCACTAGTTACCCCTCTCCAATCTGAAAATTTACCATTTATTCCTACCCTTTGTTTCCTGTCTTTTAACCAGTTCTCAATCCAAGAAAGGACCTTTCCTCTTATCCCATGGCCATGTAATTTACACAAGAGCCTTTGGTGAGGGACCTTGTCAAAGGCTTTCTGAAAATCTAAGTATACTATATCTACTGGATCCCCCTTTTCCGCATGCTTGTTAACCCCTTCAAAGAATTCTAATAGATTAGTAAGACAGGATTTCCCTTTACAGAAACCATGTTGACTTTTGTCCAACAAATTATGTTCTTCTACATGCTTCACAATTTTATTCTTTACTATTGTTTCGACTAATTTGCCCGGTACTGAAGTTAGACTTACCGGTCTGCAATTGCCAGGATCGCCTCTAGAGCCCTTTTTAAATATTGGAATATTGGTGTCACGTTGGCTACCTTCCAGTCATTAGGTTCGGAAGCCGATTTAAAGGACAGGTTACAAACTACAGATAATAGCTCTGGGTATGTCTACACTACAGCGCTAATTCGAACTAACTTAGTTTGAATTAGTTAATTCAAACTAAGCTAATTCAAACTAACGCATCCAGACTAAAAAACTAGTTCGAATTAGCGTTATGCTAATTTGAACTAGCATGTCCACACAGAGTGGACCCTGAACCGGGGTTAAGGATGGCCGGAAGCAGTGCCGGCAGGGCATCAGATGAGAACTTAGAGCGTGGAGCTGCTGTCTCAGGCTAGCCAAGGGCTGTGCTTAAAGGGACCTGACCCCCCACCCTGGACAGACAGTTCTCAGGGGTGCCCTGCTTGCAAAGCAGTCCTGTCTTGGATTGCCCGGAGTACCCACACTGGGCACATCACAGCACTCGGCCATCAGACCGGCTGCACTTGCCGCAGGCTGCCATCTGAGGAGAGGGGGCAATTGGGGGCCTGCAGGAGAGGTTCCACCCCCAGTAGTCCACAGAGCCAGCCCAGTCCTCCCCATCGGGGGCTCGTAACCTAGTCCTCCCTCACCTCCTTCCACTTACCCTTCCCTAGCCCCCTTTCCTGATGTACAAAATAAAGGACAATTGTGTTCAAAAATAGAATCTCTCTTTATTGAACAAAACTGGGGGAGACCGGGAAAAGGAGGTGGGAGAGGGGAAGAGAGAGGGTGGGAGAGGGGAGGGCAAGTACAATGATGAGGGGTTTGGAACAGGTCCCATATGAAGAGAGGCTAAAGAGACTGGGACTTTTCAGCTTAGAAAAGAGGAGATGGAGGGGGGATATGATAGAGGTCTATACAAGCACGAGTGGGGTGAAGAGGGTGCGTACAGAAAAGTTCTTCATTAGTATCCATAATAGAAGGACTAGAGGACACCAAAGGAAAGGAATGGGTAGCAGGCTTCAAACTAATAACAGAAAGTTGTTCTTCACAAAGCAAATAGTCAACCTGTGGAACTCCTTGCTGCAGGAGGCTGTGAAGGCTAGAACTAGAACAGAGTTTAAAGAGAAGTGAGATCAATTCATGGAGGTTGGGTCCATGGAGTGGTATTAGCCAGGGGGTAGGAGTGGTGTCCCTGCCCGAAGTTTGTGGAAGGCTGGAGAGGGATGGCACGAGACAAATGGCTTGGTTACTGTCTTTGGTCCATCCCCTCCAGGGTCCCTAGGGTTGGCCGCTGTCGGCAGACAGGCTACTGGGCTAGATGGACCTTTGGTCTGACCCAGTACGGCCATTTTAAGCTCAGGGCTCAGGGTCGGGGGTCTCAGTGGACCACCTTGATTTTCATGCAAACCTGCTCCTGGGTGGCCAGGCTGGCAGCTCTCCTGCCCTAGATGGCTGCTTTCCTGTGCCTAGTGTGGAGGTTGTGGACGAGGTCCACGATGTCTGCACTGGACCAGGCAGGTGCCCGCCTCTTGCGGACCTGGGCAAGCTCCCGGGAGCTGCCAGCCTGGTCCCGGGAAGAGGGGGAGGGCTGGGGGGCATCAGGTGGCTGGCTCGAGCCGTGCCAGGTGCAGGGTCTGCTGGCTGGGTGCAGACAGGCTTGCACCTGGCACGGGTATCGTAGCCAGCCCGTGCCCTTTTAAGGGGTCTGGGGCCGGGAGGGGGGCAATAGAGTTTCCCTGGTGTTGGCCAGAGTGGCCACCAGGGAAAGCTGGGGAGGGCTAGCCTCCCACTAGTTCGAATTAAGGGGCTACACACCCCTTAATTCGAACTAGTAATTTCAAACTAGGCTTAGTCCTCGTGGAATGAGGTTTACCTAGTTAGAACTAAGCGCTCCGCTAGTTCGAATTAAGTTCGAACTAGCGGAGCGCTAGTGTAGCGCCTATGAAAGTTAATTCGAACTAACGTCCGTTAGTTCAAATTAACTTTGTAGTGTAGACATACCCTCAGCAATTTCCCATTTGAGTTCTTTTAGAACCCTTGGATGAATGCCATCCGGTCTCAGAGATTTGTTAACATTAAGTTTTTCTATTTGTTCCAAAACCTCCTCTAATGACACTTCAATCCGGGACAGTTCCTCAGGTTCACCACCCACAAAGGATGGTGCAGATTTGGGAATCTCCCCAACGTCCTCAGCCGTGAAGACTGAAGCAAAGAAATCATTTAGTTTCTCTGCAATGGCTTTATCGTCCTTGATTGCTCCTTTTATAGCTTGATCATCTAGGGGACCCACAGGATTTTTAGCAGGCTTCCTGCTTCTAATGTACTTAAAAAACATTTTGTTATTTCTTTTTGAGTTTTTGGCTAGCTGTTCCTCAAAATCTTTTTTTGCTTTTCTTATTACATTTTTACACTTGATTTGACAGTGTTTATGTTCCTTTCTATTTATCTCACTAGGACTGGACTGCCACTTCTTAAAAGATACCTTTTTGTCCCTCACTGCTTCTTTTACATGGTGGTTAAGCCACGGTGACACTGTTTTAGGTCTCTTGCTATGTTTTTTAATTTGGGGTATACATTTAAGTTGGGCCTCTATTATGGTGTCTTTAAAAAAAGTTTCCATGCATCTTTCAGGAATTTGGCTCTAGTCACTGTGCCTTTTAATTTCTGTTTAATTAACCTCCTCATTTTTGTGTAATTCCCCTTTTTGAAATTAAATGCCAGGGTGCTGGACTGCTGAGGTGTTCTTCCCACCACAGGAATGTTGAATGTTATTATATTATGGTCACTATTCCCAAGTGGTCCTGTAACGGTTATTTCCTGGACCTGATCCTGCGCTCCACTCAGGACTAAATCGAGAATTGCCTCTCCCCTTGTGGGTTCCTGCACCAGCTGCTCCAAGAAGCAGTCATTTAAGCCATTGATACATTTTATCTCGGCTTCTCTTCCTGAGGTGACATGTATCCAGTCAATATGGGGGTAATTAAAATCCCCCATTATTATAGAGTTCTCTATTTTGGTAGCCTCTCTAATCTCCCTCAGCATTTCAATGTCAGTATCGCTGTCCTGGTCAGGTGGTCGATAATATATCCCTACTGCTAATTTCTTATTATTGGACCATGGAATTTCTATCATATGGCCTTAGTATGTTATGATTAATATTACAGATGTGTGAGGATATATTATGTCTCAAACTTACCACAAGCCTCCACTGATTTCCCCCTCCTTGTGACTTGCACACTAATCCTTTTCCTATTCTGCCGTATTGCGTGGCAGTAATGTTTGCTAAAATAGGCAGTCAACAAGCCAGCTATTAAAACACTATGAAATCCATAGTCAATTTATATGAAGTACTTTATTCAGTCAATGACTTACAGAGAGCTGTTTCTTCCATTTTGCTGGAGTAAGACCTCGGTCTTAAAAAAACCTGTAATGGGATCTTTGCTATCCATGCAGAACAGAAAGGACCTAACCTCTCAAAGTCTCATCCAAATGACCCATGTGCAGTAAATTTCATGTTAACTCAAGTCACCTGTGTTTTGGACCAAGTATTCTGAGCCTTATTCTACCAAGTCAAAACCTCTTGATTAACATAACTAAGTGATGAAAAAAGCAATACAGCTTATACTAACATCAGTTAAGGTATAATATGGAAAAAGGAAATTTCAGCATTGTAATAAATAGTCCACTTAGACATATTAGCACTAGACCTGTGCTGAGTGTATTCTAGGAACCGCTGAGAACCTTTAGTTTCAACTGAAGTCAACAAGAGATGAGAACCTTGCAGGATCTGTCCTTTAAACCCCTTCCAAGTGAGAGTGGTGCCCAAATATTTTACTGAACTGACTGGAAAAAGAATTGATATAATTGACACTCAAAAATCTGTATAGTCAAGACCTAAACAAATATAGATGATTGATGTGCAACCCAATGGGACTAGGAGAGGCAATATAGCTGTGTATAGAGGCTAAATTATCTGCAGTTTTAGGAGTTCCTAAATAATCATTGATTCAGAGTTGTTGACCATTGAGACAAAAATCAGTTTCTTAAAAAGAGTCTCATATTAGATTTAGATAATAGTTTCTGGCAATTCCACATCAGCTGTTATAAATATAAAGTAAATATGGCACTTTATAAAAAAAAACTCCTAAAAAACTCCCTTTGTAGAAACTTTGCTATAAAATGGATAAACCTGATCTGGGGTTAGTGAAACCAAAAAATAACTCATGGTTTTGCAACACAAGCTAATTGTGTTGGCTTTTCATATATAGATAGCAGCTTCCCTCCAATGATCTCAATGTGCCTTACAAATATTAAGACTCTGTCGTGCCTTTAAGACACAACATTTCTGTTCCAAGGAAGACTGCTCCAGCAGGAGCAATGGTAAGCAATGTGCCTCAGGCAGGTACAGTCTTTCATGGAATTTCAGGAAGAATTCATTTCACCAGGTGTAGTGTTCATTCCCTTTCCCATAATTATGAGTTTTGGCTGCTGCCACAACAGACAAAGCCTCTCCAATCACTTTTGCAGAAGTAATAAGATCACGCAGTCCTTATACTCTTCTGAGTGTAATCACTCACTTGTGTCTGAGTTCTCCATGCGGACATATAGCCAGGGAAGTTCTATATGTCTCCTTCCACATTTCACAGCTACCCAGGTCTGAGTACAATCTAGCCCAAATTAATTACGCTTTTTTATCCCCCAGTAGGTAAAATCATATCCTGATTTTACAGATGAGGTAACAGAGGCACAGAGAAACACATTATCAAGGTAACCTAGGGAGCTCATGATTGAGCCTAGAAGATAGCTCAGTCTTCCAAAACTAAGTTACAAACCTCTTATTTGTCATAGAATCATAGAATAATAGGACTGGAAGGGACCTCAAGAGGTCATCGAGTCCAGCCCCCCGCCCTCAAGGCAGGACCAAGCTCCACCTACACCATCCCTGACAGATGTCTATCTAACCTGTTCTTAAATATCTCCAGAGAGGGAGATTCCACCACCTCCCTTGGCAATTTATTCCAATATTTGACCACCCTGACAGTTAGGAATTTTTTCCTAATGTCCAATCTAAACCTCCCCTGCTGCACTTTAAGCCCATTACTCCTTGTCCTGTCCTCAGAAACCAAGAGGAACAAATTTTCTCCTTCCTCCTTGTGACACCCTTTTAGATATTTGAAAACCGCTATCATGTCTCCCCTTAATCTTCTTTTTTCCAAACTAAACAAGCCCAGTTCATGAAGCCTGGCTTCATAGGTCATGTTCTCTAGACCTTTAATCATTCTTGTCGCTCTTCTCTGTACCCTTTCCAATTTCTCCACATCTTTCTTGAAATGTGGCGCCCAGAACTGGACACAGTACTCCAGCTGAGGCCTAACTAGTGCAGAGTAGAGCGGCAGAATGACTTCACGAGTTTTGCTTACAACACACCTGTTGATACAACCTAGAATCATATTTGCTTTTTTTGCAACAGCATCACACTGTTGACTCATATTCAACTTGTGGTCCACTATGACCCCTAGATCCCTTTCCGCCATGCTCCTTCCTAGACAGTCGCTTCCCATCTTGTATGTATGGAACTGATTGTTCCTTCCTAAGTGGATCACTTTGCATTTCTCTTTATTAAACCTCATCCTGTTTACCTCTGACCATTTCTCTAACTTGCTAAGGTCATTTTGAATTATGTCCCTATCCTCCAAAGAAGTCGCAACCCCACCCAGTTTGGTATCATCTGCAAACTTAATAAGCGTACTCTCTATCCCAATATCTACATCATTGATGAAGATATTGAACAGTACGGGTCCCAAAACAGACCCTTGAGGAACTCCACTTGTTATCCCTTTCCAGCAGGATTTAGAACCATTAACAACAACTCTCTGACTACGGTTATCCAGCCAATTATGCACCCACCTTATCGTGGCCCTATCTAAGTTATATTTGCCTAGTTTATCAATAAGAATATCTTGTCATTCTCCTCTCCTGTGTATTTATATATGTTCATTTCCATATATTTTGTATATATATAGGGAAGACTTATGTTCTCTTTAAACATTACAAAACATCCTGGAAATTTTCCAACAGTAAACTTGGTTAAAATAACATTACTAAGTTGGCTTAAACCCACATTTGCCGAGAAAATGAAGCTAAATTGGCAAATAAAATATCTTTAATTCATCTCCTCCTACCTGCTTATGGCAACAGATTGGCTCCTTTTCCAGGGATCTCTGAACAAGGAAGTCTATTTTATAGGCTGGGCCAAATGTTGTTCCTGCCTCCTCATCTGCAGAGGCTTTTTGACAGTGGAACATGCATAGTCCTACTGCTCAGGGTGATGAATGTGGTGATATGTAGGCAGAGTGTAGGGACAGGACTTGGTTGGACAAGTGAAGGGTGGCAAAGAGACTGAGATCCACTGCTGTAGAAATTTGCCATTTACACATATATATGGAGATCATAAGGGGCTGCTGTAACATTCATGGAGCAGCCATGCAATGATTCCATGAAACACCTATTAATCTGCATGCCATGCCCATCTCAGCTTTGCAGCCTATGGCCTGGGCTTAGGAACTGTTCCTCTCTGAGAAGCCATATGAGGCCACAAGAAGGCTAGTTACAGAATCAAGAACTTTCCCTCTTAGATATGGATATTCCAGTTTTCATCAGTTTAAGACCATCCTGAGTAACATTAGAAAACTGGACAAAGAGGGTTTGTGTGTGAACGAGTTCATATTAGCAGACAAGGATAATTAAAGTTTCACTCACTATTGTAAAAGGCAACAAGTCACAAGATTATGATTTAGCATATATAGGAAATGTTATACTAATAACACTATAGATTATTTACAATGGAATACAATTAACTAAATAATATGAACAATATTGCACATTAGATCTTCAAAGCCTCGTACAAATGATAACTAATTCATCCTCAACACCCTCCAGATATGTTTTCTTATAATATATTATTTTCTTAAGTTTACAGATGGGGAAACTGAGTCCCAGAAAAATTAAGAGACTTGCACAATGCCTTTATTGCAAGTTACAGAACAGCCAGGAATATTATGCAAATCTGATATTATGCAAACCTTGCTCCTTATATAATTCACTCAGGAAACCAGTACATTGCACTCAGCAGGACATAGTGAAGAGTTCATTATGCTTTGCAACTTTGCTATGCTTAAGAGCTGAAAAGGATTGAAGGATATACAGACTACTTTGATAGAATAAAGGGCAAATGTTCAGACATGTCCAATGTCTTTTCCATTTTATTAATCAGATGTAACACTTAATATTTGCCACTAAAGATCTTACTCATGAGCTTTATTGCAAGTGGTAACCAAAGCAGAGCTTGCTTCAAACTCAATTCATGTAATTAAAAGGTAAGGCCTTTGGGCAGTCCCTTCACATTAGGGACAGGTATTGACTGAACAGCTTTACAAAAATCCTCATTAGCAAGACATTTCAATCAAACAGAGATTATAAGACACTTCCTGTTTAATCACAGACTGTTAGAACCTTTTGTTGCAAGGGCTGATTTTATAATTCAAGTAAAATGATCAAGGACTGCAGAATACTGCTCAGAATTTTGGGATGTTATTGATAATATCATGCATATTTATAAATAAACTTTGAAATGATACTATATTGTTCAGAATACTCTGAGGAAGTAGGATAGAGAGCAAATTATTGATAGGTAGCTCTGAATTTTCACATGACAAAAATAATGGGATGGCAAATTATGAATATAATGCTCACATGGCAATCATATTAAGGAAACTTAAGAGATGCATGGCTTTGTTTACAAAAACATCTATTTGTTAGCCCTACATTTTATAGATGACTATTCTAGTTAATTGACTTCAGCTGGATTCTATCGAACTGTGTATTATAAAAAGGTCATAACAATACACTTCACCTTGGAAGAGCCTGAAATTCCAGAGTTACTTGCTTTAGGACCCAAACATGCTCCATTGAAATCAATGACAAAGTCACAGTGGTTACAGTCACTGAAAAATTGGTCTTCCCACTGTATTGCCACATTTGCCTAGGATTTATCTTAATCTTCTTCAAAAAAGTTATGCTGAATGGCACAGCCGTGTTTTCAGCACCTTGGACAGAGACACAGGCAATCCGTCTCTGAAATCATCCCAGAGGATTTGTATGTCTAAGAATTCATAGATATACATATACACAAGTGCAAAAAGTCCAAAACAAACCATAAATTCCTGGTGCAGATCTCTATTCCATATTCCTATGTTCTTCACAAAGTACGTCTGATGAAATGTCAAGAATATCAATGGAAGTTCAGGGGGAGACTTTCAAAGGAATAAATGTGAGTTAGGTATCCAACTTAATGCACAGATAAGCACTGTAGAGAACATAATTTTATCTGTGATTTTATGTTTTATTTTCTTTGGCTCAATCCTGCAACAGGTGCACTCACAGAACTGTAATTGATTTCAGCCGGAATTACACGTCTGCATGGGCTGTGGAATCAGGTCTTCTATGTGCTTGTATGAGCAAAATATTAGTTTGCTTGTGTCCCTGGGATCAACAGTAAGAATTAGAAAGGTTTTGGTGTTATAAAATTCTGAAATCTGGAAAAAAGTAAGTAGTCACATCTGACTGTACATTCTTAAATTACAGACTAAAACAAGTTACTTGTGCCCTCCAATACGCTACAGGTAGGTTTTTTAAAACTTTATCTTATTTTAATATCAGAGAATTTTATAAGACATGGAGATTGTTTCCCTTTCCGTCAGAGTGACGCAGTGTTGTAAAAACCTGTGTACTCTACATCAAGTATTTTTTGTACTTCTTAGAGATAGATCAAAGTTTATACAATATGTGTAACTGAGGAGCTAGAAAAGACATTGACAATATTAACTGTTTCATAAGTACTATCATATAGGATATGTTTTAATTGCCTGGGTTTAAGCCTTGTTATTGAAAAACCAATAACTTGTCATTTGTTTATACAGTAAAACACCAATAGTCCAGCATCCAATAGTCCGGCACACCTGGTAGTCCGGCATTAAAATGGCAAGAGCCTAGTGAGTGAGCTTCGACAAAAAATGAGTCACAAGATAACAGCGGCAGCAGCAAAACTGAGCAAAAGGTGTAAAAAAGGCTTAAAAAACCTAAAACATTACAGTATACTGTACATATACAGTATACAGTATGTACAATAAAAAGGGTTAAGAACACTTTATATACAGTATATAATGTATATACGATATATATAACTAGCTTATAGTACCTCCTGATAGTCCATCATATCTGATAATCCGGCACCACCTAGGTCCCATAGGTTCCAGATTATCGGAAGTCTACTGTACTTTTTTGGCATACAAGCCAGATATATTACCACAAGTGAAGCTAATAGAAGGTTACAGGCACTACTCTTTTCACTCAGCTTTCAGGCCTGGCCTCTTTTTCAATATTAAAGTGCAATTTATCATTAGAATGTTATATTGTTCTATCTGGCTATAAAAATGGGGAAAGGATTAATAATTACAAAAAAAATCAGATTGCAACCCACTATTACTCGCAGGGGTGAGCAGCTACTCACATAAGTAATCTTATGAACTTTAGTGCTAACTGTTTACCCAGGGGGAATCACCAATGGTTTCGGTTTAATATTAATTGAAAGTGACTAAAGACAGGATGCTGTCATCTTACTTAATGGCTGACAGATCATAGAGCATATTCTGTGACTTGTGAGCAAAATCTCCTTTGACCTCAACAGCAATTGTGCACAAAAGAACAAAGGGCCCAGTGTGTTCCCTTATTTACATTGAATAGTACCCATAAGCAGTTGTCCTGAGGTCAGTGAAGTTACTAACAGGGTGATAGGATATCTCAGTTACAAAACAGGTATGACTCAGTGTTTGAGATAAAGGAAATACTGCTCAGTATCTCAATTAGAGACCCGATCTGAAGCCAGTAGGAGTCTTTCCAATTAATGCAGTGGTCTTAGTATTTTTGTGCACAAGCAATAGCTGGAAAGATCCCTAATTAACACCTAAGCTAGACTGTTATGATTGTGTTTATTTATCACACAAATATGGGTGCCAAAATCTAGGATGCAATGTAAGCTAAGCCAATTAGGTTCTTTTGGTGTCACTTGGTAAAGTACTTTTTACAGTGCTTCATTTGGTGTTACATGTAAAAATACGAGAGCTTGCATTATGCTCACCTACATTTTACATAAGGGCTTCAATATTAAATTGTCAATTTAAAATAATTTTATTAAAATGAGTAGAAAAGTGATGCTGTACAAGTTGAGATCTTGAATGCAGGCAAAGAAATAAAGGGGGGGGGGGAAGAAGTGCCTATTATTTACAGTTCATGGAAATAACAGCAAGATTGTTCTGTGCTCCCCTCTTCATTAAAGATGAGCCAATGCAATGTTGGATATAATTGCAAAACATCCATCAATCTCATAAGCATGCCTAATAGGAGTCCCAGATTTTGCATTGATCCATTGAACAGAATAAGTGAAGAATATGCACTCTTGTCCTAATCCTGTCAGTTGTTTTACATGTGAAACACCTGTGTGATTTCAGTGGGACCCTGTGAAGAAACAGGGGCCTGTTCATACAGCAGCTTGCAGAACTGGTCTCAAAGCATGAAATATATCCCTGTGTAGGGATCCCTTTCTTTACTTGCTTCTTGTACAGGAACTAAGCAGGACAAGGCAGTGCTTTGTTATTTTATTTTGATATTTATTTTATGTCTTTTGCTGCTGTACTTATGACAGAGTAAATCAGTACATTTAACTCCACTGTTCTCTTTTTCTTTTTTAAAGGGTATTCTATAGCAGAAAGGAGACTGGATGAACAATATCTTGGCTGATCTTGGGCTTCCTAAAATTTGTGGGAAGGCTGTGGGAGGGGAAATGGGTAGATCTAGGAGCAGCTGTTGAGAAACAGGCAGCAAATTCTTGTGCAAGGTACATGCTCAAAGTCCACCTGGTGGATCTTGCACTTACCCTCCGTTCCGTGTGCCTTCCGCATTCATAAGACTTTGGAAAATCCCACCTTTTTGTGTTTGAGTGAAGCCGCCACTGGACGGTGGCAACTGCTTCTTTGAAAATTTAGCTCTGAAAGTGGTGAATATGTAACCTCTACATTATGGGCCAGATTGAAAAGATTCCATTGACTTCAGTAGGCAATAGATCAGGCTCTCAAGGAAAAGCACCCAAAAATAATGCATTTTAAGCAGTCATACTTCCCTTCCATTTTAATCCCAATAATAGAACAATAAATGCCCTTAAAACTATTGTCAACTCATCTATACCAGTTAATTGGAGGGTCTATAGAGAAAGCTATTTAAAATGCAAGCTCTTTGGGGGCAGAGACCACCTATTATTCCATGTTTGCACAGTACCTAGCACAGCACTTAGGACCCCACTTTTGGTTATCCTTTGAGCACTGCCCTAATAATTAATAATATAATAATGAAGATGCAAGTGAGAATTCCTTTTCATTGGTCAATGTAAAAGCAAATGTGACAAACAATGGTCTCCATTTACAAGAATTTCTCATATCAGGGATATTTATCTCATCAGTATATTACAGCGTAGGCACAACAAAGTATATGCACTTAACTGCAACAAGGCCCTTATTACAATATCCTTTTCACTACCATTGTAGAAAGTTTTAACTGGGTAATGTGGCAGGCCTGGGCTATGCCCCGGTCCTGTGCTTCCTGGTGGGGTTCTTTTGTGTGTCTGAGGGTCACAGTGTCCCTACCTCTGCTGAGGAGGCAAGGGTACCCCGCTCAAAGACCCCTTTTCATCACCGGCCAGTCCCAGGGTTGGAGATCACCCCCTCCAATAGTCCAAGGGTCCTTCTTTCCTTGCTGGCAGCTCACCAGCCAGGGGGCAGGTTGAGGAGAACCTGGTCCTACCCACTTGCTCTGGGTTCCGACCCAGGGCCCTAAGTTGTAGCCATGAGTGGGGCTGTGAGACCTGGCCCTTGTCCCACTGAATAGCAGCCCCTCCCTGGACCACTTCCCCAACCACTTCCTGGGTACCTCCTCCCTGGCATCTTGAAACAGGCCCCTTTGGCTTTGTGCTTGCTTCTGCTCTGGTCCGTCCCTTTTCTCCTCCCCCCTACCTTGTCTGAGGGAAGGTTTTTATTGTATGCCCACAGGCCTTAACTGGTGGCAGGTGTTTTAATTAGGCTTCATTCCAGGCTGATTTCAGGTGCCCGTCTGACCTAATGGCTGAGTAGCAGTCTCTGGCAGCCTATTCATGGAACATAAACCCACCCACCCAACTCCCCTTATACCTTCCTTCCACCAGACTTCTACAGCCCCCTGCTTTCAGGCTGCCACAGTAGAGCCAATCTGAAATACACAAACAACATTCCATTTACTTATAATTTATTTGTTTGCTTTTACTCCGCACCCATTTTAAAGACTCACAATAAAATAAAAGCATGCCCCATTCACAATATCTCCCTGCTCATCAGCCCACTATAGCCACAATTTTAATTTTGCACTATTACATTTTCATGGTAGCAGATTGTTGTCAGTTGGCAGGATTATAAGTCATGATGTACTGTAGGAAGTAACGATCATCCAAAAAGCAAACAGAGGCAGGTAGTGAAGGAGAAATCACTTATGCAAATAGAAATATTTTCAATAATGATCAACAGTGTGAGAAGAAATATAGAAAAATTACATTATAACAACGAGCTTAATTTAAAAAAAATGTTCCCTAAGTGCTAAAGAGTTTCCCACCCTCATTTTTTTCCCCTTTAAACTCTGTCATTTGTACAGCCTATTAACCTTTAACTTTATGACTATCCTAACGTGAAATACTGGCAGCATTTAAGTCTGAGAACACTAGAGCCCTACTTTCCTGGTTGGCAACAGAGGTGAAGCTCTTTCTTTTAAATCAGTCATTTTTAATACCAGTCATATACACACAGCATCTGGGAGACTATTTTTAGAATCGCATGCTGATATTATTTATAATAAATGCTGTACTGAGTCCTGTCATCTCTGTTCAGCAGACTTAGGAATTTCTCTCTTGTCTCTCACTGTAACCTTATATTTCTACTTAAATGTAAATGACTAATTTCATAAAAGTTCCACTTTTCCTAAAAATATGATACTTTATTAAAATTTGTCTAATGGAGAAGACTAGGAGGCCCCTTCTAAGATCATAGCCTCATAGTACACATATATAGTAAAACGTGTTTACAATTTGCTAAATGGACAAGAGAGACAAAGCTTAGGAGAAGAAATAGGGATAAAGTGACTCACCCAAGGACACACAGCAGGTCACTAGAAAAGCTAGGAATAAAACGCAGGTCTCTAGAGTCCTAGTACTCTATCCATTAAACCATGCAGCCTCATTTATGGGCATCTTTAGAGATGGCTCTGAGCAGCATAGTTTGGATCCAGATCTTAATTATCCTAAATTAAGGAGAAAGGGTTACTTCCCCCACCACATTTGCATCTGCATCTACTACTGAACTTCAGCCAAGTTCAGATGAACAGATCTCAGTTTTTGTCCCAAATCTTGAAAATAACGCCAGTCATTTCCAAGCACTCCATTTAAAACTGACAATGAAATAATGGGCTATAGGATGCCATTTTGCAAAGACATCTTTTTTCCCCCTCAGGCATTTGGCAATAGGATGGGATGAGGAATGGACAGAGTAGCACATTTTGGGGTCCTATTATGATCACGGCAGAGGATTTAAGTAGCTTAATGGGTTTTAGAGGGTTTTTTTGCCAAATCATAAGCATGCCCAGAGTTTAGGATGGGAACTTCCATTATTTATTTCTTTATAAATCTCAATGAATCAATCAATTAGGGGACTAAATAGGTTAAGACTGTCACTGTACACAAGGCCTGTATTAGGAAAGTTATCAGGTCATTTTGTGTACTCGAAAGCAGTGCTGTTACCGCCAGTGCTGTTACCTTTACTCAGGAGCACGAGGCCACAAGATAGCCCCACCACACACCTTAGTGCATGGGTTGGCTACAACCTCGTGCACCTTTGTAAAGGTAACCATAACTTGGGCCAAGTAGTGCAAAATAATATAGTTTTCTATCAAACACTTAGGGTTTGAAAATGTTCTTATTAAGCAAATAGCCATGTTTACAATCACTGAGGGTACGTCTACACTGCACGGCTATTTCAGGATACCAGAGGTATCCCAAAATAGCTACCCTGTGTATTAACAAGCCGCTCATTATTTCAAAATATTTTTTGAAATAACGGGCATGCTGTTTCAGGATCCCTGTAACCCTCATTCCACGAGGGATAAGAGATGTCCTGAAATAGTGTCTTATTTCGAAATTTGGTGCTGTGTAGATGCGCTAAATTTCAAAATAGAATTGAAATAAGATACACAATTTGCATAGCACACAGCACCGACGGGGATAGTCCTCAAAGAAGAAAGTGGAGATACAACCCCCAAAGCAGCCCTTCTTCCAGACCACCTTGCGTGATAATTACCTGCTTCCTACTAACTCTTCCTGATGCAGTCACACAATACAGCCATCCATCAATATTCTATACAATGAACAAGAGATGTGTATACAGTATCTCACTGGTATTCACTGAACTACAGATATATTAATTGTATAAGATTATATATAGGATACATCAGTAACATTATATCAGATGCAGCAGTCAAGGCTGGATGTGAATGGGAAGTACACCACATCAGTACTTTAGGCCTGGTACTTTCCTCTTTCATCTTTTCTCTACTAGTGTAACTCCATATTCTTCAATTAAGTTACTCCAGATGTACACTCTGGTATCACAGAATCAGCCACATCATATTTTTATTATGCACATGTCTAGCTGGACTGATAGGGAGTCACTTTGGAATACAGGTGCTAGGAAAAACACAGAAACAGCACAGCTACATAATAATGGCTGCAAAATAATGAGTATACTCAAACAATTTCCGATGTATTTATTTACTTATTTATTTTTGTATGTCACTATTTGTGAAAACATTTGTGCTGTTTGGATCTGCATTAGGTTGAGATTGGAGTTCAAAGTTCTTATCCAAAATTAAACCAGCATTAACCTGTGTTTGGAGTTGATGGGAATTAACACACAAATTATTCTTCTGAGATTTCATGTCTAATTTATGCCAGTTAGAATGATGGAAATCTGACAAGATTTTCTTGAAAATTCTGTGATATCCAAAATAGATCCAGCCAGTTGACTTCTTGCTATTTTGCACCTGCCCATGGAGTAAAACAGTGGGCTCACTTTTGGGTATCCAAGCTCAACTACAAACTAGTAACACAGCTTTGATACAAAATAGGTGCTTCAGGTTGGATGTTCTGTCTCTGGATCATATCTAAATGGCATATATAAAGGGCAGTAGTGTACACCATTTTGGATTTCACTAAAGCCCACCTAAACAAGAAGATGCAGAAGGAAGGTTGCCATTTCATCTGTAGCTGTGCCCTGTTTATTGCAGTGCTCTGGGACTCTGATTCAGTAGTCCATTTCTATTCAGCAAGGACCAGATTTAGAAAAGTATTTAGGCACCTAAAGATGCAGCTAGGCAACTAATGGGGTTTTCAAAAGCACCTAAGTTAGTAGGTAACTAACTCTCATTGATTTGGGAGTTAGGTACCTACCTTGCTGTACATCTTAAGTCACCTAAATAGGTTTCAAACTCTGCTCCTACACTTAGGCACATGTTTAATTTGAGAAAATTATTAAATTGTATTAATTTTAATGGGATGTAAGCATTAAACTTTATCATGTTTAATTATTTTGCTAACTATGGATTGTGCTTAAAAGCCTCACTGAAACCTCTCCAGTGGGTAGGCACAATTGAATGACTTAAGGCTACAGTGGTATCCCTACACTTGAAGTCACACCATTCAAGATTTTTTTTGTTCTGTTTAGAAACTTGTTTTTTTTCTCCTAATGGGAAGAGAATTATGAATGAATGGGGTAGGAAAGCTATGAAGTTTCTAGTTCATTTAGTTCCTGCTTTCAATATTATTCCATTTTTAACATTTACCCAAAGTTTGTATCTTCTCAAGTCCTATTTTATGGTTATTATAAGGCCAGACTGAAAGATAATATATTGTGACTGTTATATTATTTATTTCAAAGCCAAGTTATTGATTATCGCATGCTGAAAATGACAAATGGCATTGGAGAAAGGCACGGTCAGCGAGTTCTATTAAAGAAATGATAGTATTGCTCATGGATTGTTAAAAGGTTCAGTTTAGGTACTTTATAGGTTTATATCCATCACTATTTAATGACCAAATGATGAAAAATATGAGTCACGGGAACAATTTCTTTCTGTTGGAATTTTAGGTTAAAGCACTTAGAAAAATACGACAATTTTTGTGATAAGGTTTTATGCTTCTAGAGCTCATAGTGCATAACAATTAGTACATTTATTTTTAAAGGTGATGACTTTATGTACAGAATAACAACATGGAGTTTTATGCAAAAATAAAACACGCTCTGCATAGACAAAGTAAATGACCTTATTTTGGGCTAAATCCCATTCTTTACTGTGCAGATATGCTCATATGGGAAAGGGGTATGCAAGCAGACAGGCAGGTTATTTCCATAGTATGCAAGAATGCCCAAAGTAGTACAGCCTGCTAAGGGGTCAATCCATGCATAAAGCCCACTGAAGTCAATGGAAAGGCTCTCATTGATTTCAGTGAGCTTTGGGTCAGGCCAAGGCGGCATGTCCATTCCCCCCAAATGAGCCATGTACATGTGTGCATGGGTATACTTTTTACAATCGCCTCTTGTAGCAGCTGTATTTCTGTGCCAGGAAATGCAGGTATTGCTCACTCATCTTTGCTGCATAGTCCAGGTTACGTTTGGCCTATTTGCTCTGTATTTTTAATTCCTGAAATTTTGGTTATAACATTGTCCAAATGTTTTACTTCTTACAGATTTAAGAGTATCTTTTCACCCTCTTATTCTATTAGAGCCTTCTCTGTTAAAACCACTCTGCCCATGAAAGCATATAACCTCTGCTTTCAAAATGATAGCAAGCAGAGGGGGTCACTAATAACTCTCCTATCTGTGCTGAGAAACTCCATTTAATCATTATCAGCACTGCTGGCAAATAAGATACACCACCCCATTGGACAAGGGTGACATTGTCGTAAAGATCCTATCCTGGATCAAATGCACAGCCAGCTGCAGCGTTTGCCACTATGAATTGTAGCTGTGTGACCTAGAATCTGGCCTAAAAGACTGGTATAAATCTAGCAAAATAAATCTTTCACAATAGCCTGTGGTTTCATGCTGCCTTAACTCAACTTTTCTACCTAATCTTTGACCTTTCTTTATAATATTTCATATTGTCCCAGGTAAAATTCAGGGCCCTCTGTTGCAGGAGGCTCAACTGTGAGCAATGATGAACTTATACTTTATCTTAAGACAGATGAACCGGTAGGCAATACCATGCTCATGAGAAACCTTTGGTGAGTTACGCAATGTTCTGAATTTAATTTAAGAGGTGCAGACAATATTTTTGGATATTGTTTTATTTGAATGCATCTTGTAACAAATCCATAGCTGAATAAATCATGACTGGCATTTATACAGACACCAGAGAGCATCTGGGTAGAACTCAAGTCTCCTTTCTCTTCTGTACAGGTTTCTTAGAACTTGAAGAAAATCTTTCTTTGCTGTAGCAGTCCCAGGGTTTACATGCTTTAGAACAGACAGCGTGAGATGACCTCTCCTTCTCACTTGCTTTTAACCCCTCCCCCCCCCCCCCACATTCTCTCAGGTAGATGAGTTGTTCTATCTAGTATGCCTAAGTGCACACAAGCAAACAGCACCTCTCTTTCCTCACCCAGAATTGAGCAAAGTTCATCCACAAGTGACTGAGGCTCATAGCAATGCAAACCCAATAGCCAGGATCTGTGTCCACAAATGGCCATTACATACTATGGGCCTCAATCTGCTCTTGTGTAAGTCACTGGAGTTTTCTTACTGACTTCAATGGGAAAAGAAAGCCCGATATCTTATTTCTGGAAATTACTCCTGACTCAGATAAGGGGTTAAAGGCCTAGTTCTGCTTTTACTGAAGACAATGGCAATCCTATCACCACTGACTTTGACATATGCAACATCAAACCAAAAGCAGCTGGTTTTACCAAGGTATTCCCCTCCCTCTCCATATGAAAAAGCTGAGTATTAAAGCCACACCCATGAGAGACCTACATATGCAGACCTAACACCCAGTATAGACAGTGCTGTGTCACTGGAAGAATTCTTCCTTCCATTTAGCTACCAATACAGAGAAAATATAACATTTCATAGAATCATAGAAATGTAAGCTTGCAAAAGACTTCAGTAGGTCATGAGTTCATTTGCCTGCTCTGTGGCAGGACCAAGTATTTTCTAGACCAGTGTTTCTCAACCTTTTTTTTATAAAGTACCCCTTTAAACAAATGTGTTGCAATGGTAGAAAAAAAATTGTCTCTCTGAAAACTGTAGGTACTGGGGGTACTTATAATGTTTAAAGGGTTGGGTTTTTTTAAACAACTTAATCATAGCTGGACGAGCAATGAAATTTTTCGGTGTAAAAAGTACAAAAATAATAAAGCGCTGTAAAACTTAAAACAAAAATTCAGTTTTCTCCAAATTTCAGTTGTGTTGATGTACTCCCCAGACTTCTCTCGAGTACCTCTAAGGGTACTCGTACTACTGGTTGAGAAACACTGTTCTAGACCATCCAAAATATGTGTTTGTCTAACCTTGTCTTAAAAACCTCCAGTGATGAAGATTCCACAACCACCTAAGCAATTTGTTCCAGTGCTTAACTATCCTTATAGTTAGGAAGTTTTCCCTAATGTCTAGCCTGAATCTTGCTTGCTGCAATTGAAACACACTACTTTGTGTTCTGTCCTCAGCAGATAAGGAAAACAATTTATCACCTTCCTCTTCATAACAACCTTTTACTTACTTGAAGACTGCCTGTCTTCTCCTCTGCAAATGAAACAAACCTGATTTTTTAAATTTTTCCTCAGAAGTCTTGTTTTCTAGACCTTTAATCATTTTTGCTTCTCTCCTCTGGACCTTCTCCAATTTATTATCTACATCTGTCCTGAATGGTAGTGCCCAGAAATAGATGTAGTACTCTTGCTGAAGCCTTATCAGCAATGAAGAGAGTGAAATAATTACTTCCTGGGTCTTGTTTACTCCACTCTTGCTAATATGTCCCAGAAAGATGTTCACTTTTTTGCAACAGTATTACATTGTTAATGCATCTTTAGTTTGTTATCAACTATAACCACCAGATCCTTTCCTTTAGTACTCTTTCACAAGTAATTATTTCCCATTTTGTATTTGTGCAATTGATTATTCCTTCCCAGTTGAGTATTTAGCATTTATTCTTATGGAATTTCATCCTATTTATTTCAAACATTTTCTCCAGTTTGTCAAACTTCTTTTGAATTCTAATCCTATCCTCCAAAATGCTTGCTATGCCACCCTATCCCAGCATGGTATTGCCCACAAACTTTACAAATGTACTCTCTATCTCACTATCCAAATTACTTAAAGATATTGAAGACAGATCTCCAAGGGACCCCGCTCAATATGCCCTTGCACATTTGCTGTGAATCGTTGATAACTACTCTCTGAATAGGATTTTTTACCATTTGTGCATCCAATATATAGCACATTTCTCCAGATGGTATTTCCCAAGCTCGTTTATGAAAAGGTCACATAAAACAGTATTAAAAGCCTTACTAAAGCCAAGATATAACACATCTCCTGCTCCCCTCTCTATTCATAAGGCTTGTTATTCTCTCATGGAAGAATATCAGGTGGGTTTGGCATGATTCTGCTCTTGAAGAATCCATGGTGATTGTTACTTGTCACCTTATCATCTTCTAGGTACTTAGAGATTGACTATTTGCTCTGTCATCTTTCCAGGAACTAAAGTTGGATAATTCCCTTAATTCCCTGTGTTGTCCTTATTCACCTTTTTATAGCTAGAAGGCCATAAAAGCAAGAGCCTGGCTGGGGAGTCTGGACCTATCCACTTTCAAAAGTGGGAATAGCCGCTGGCTATTCCTTTTCTCCTCTCCCCCATTTTGGAGCCCCTCGCTAATGGCTCAGAGATCTCTTCAGCCAGTTCCTTAAGTATTCCAAAAGTATTTTGTCAGGCCCAGTGGACCTGAAGATCTTTAACTTGTCTAAGGTCACATCTTCATTTGCTGTGCAGGAGACTGATCTTTTGGGGTTTGATTTAGCAGGTCTAATAAAGCTGAGAGCAAATGCTGAAAACAGCTCCAGTTGGCCTCCCTCTGTGAAGATGGCATCAAGCTTGGCTTAAGGTATGCCAACTCCAACGACATATTTTATGTAGTTGGAGTTGCGTATCTTAACCCAAACTTCCAGGTCTAGTGTAGATTTGGCCTCAGGAATTCTTAACTTGCTCTTTCCCTGTTTCAGCGTCAGATCATACTCCATACTTACTGATGTTCACTGTGTTAGTCATCTAATCATTGGTACATTTTTGGGGGGTGAAAACAGACATGAAAAAGGCATTTAACACTTTGGCTACTACTGTATTTTCTTGTATTGTCTTTTCCTCTTCCTGGAGTAAGGAGTCTCCTTAGTCCTTGGTCTTCCTCTTTCTTCTAATGTATTTGTAAAATGTTTTCTTATTCTCCTTTATGTCCCTAGGTAGTATAATCTCTTTTTGTGCCTCAGCCTTCATAATTTGGTCTTTACATGCTTATGGTGATTTTCTATAGCCATCCTTTATAATTTCATCTATTTTTTCACTTTGTGTATAAGTCTTTTTCAAGTGTTAGGACATTGAAAATCTCCTGGCTAAACCAGGGTGGTTACCATACTTCCTGTCTTTTCTATGTATTGCGATAGTTCAATTTTGTGCCCTTCATAATGTCTCTTTAAAAAACTGCTAACTTTCCTGAAATCTTATTTCCTATAAATTAGTTTACCAAGGGAACTCACCTACTGAGTTTGCTAAATTCTTCCCTCTTAAAGTCCATTGTCTTTATTCTGCGGTTTTCCTCATCCTGTTCCTTAGAATCACAAATACTGTCCTTTCATGATCACTATCACCCAAGCTGCCATCTTCAAGTTCTTAACTCATTCCTACCGATTTGTCAGAATCAAATTAAGAATAACCGTTCCCCAGTCCCTTTTTATATTTTTCATAAAAACAGTTGTCTCCAATTCACTTCAAGAACTTGTTGGATAATCTGTACCCTGCTGTATAATTTTCCCAACAGATGCCTAGGTAGCTAAAACCCACCATCACCACCAAGTCCTGTGCTTTGGATATATATATATATATATTTTAAGAAAAAGCTAACCACCATACTTCATTCACTTCTTTCTACTTAGATGGCCTCCAGTAGACCCTATCCCTGATATCATCCATGATGTTTCTAACCCTTTGGTCTTCACCCACAGACTTTCAACAGGTTTGCCTCCCACTTCTATCTTGGCCTCAGTGCAAGCGTATACATCTTCAATATACAAAGCAACACCTGCAAGCTTTTTCCCTGCCTGTCCTTCCTGAACAAGCTGTACTATTCTATACCATTATCCCGGTCATGTGAATTATGCCACCCCATCTCTGTGATGCCATTTTTATGTCACAAGTATGGTTATTCACCAGTATTCCTAGTTCTTCCTGGTTATTCCCCAGATTTCTGGCATCAGTATACAGACATCTGAGATGATCATTAGATTTCCCCTCCTGTCTCTCTCATTTGTCCATGCTATAATTGCCCACATTTCTCCCAGACTCTTGTCCTTCAGCCAGGTCTCCATGTTCTGGACTCATATGCAGGCATTTGCCTCTTGCTCCAGTCAAACACTGTTAGTCAGGCCAGATCTACACTACAGTGGAAGGTTGGCTTAAGTTACGCAATTCCTGTTATCTAAAAATATATATCTCGAGTCGATGTACATTAAGGTCTGCAATTCCAGCTATGTAAAAAAATGTCGCTGGAGTTGATGTACCTTAAGCTGAGTTTTGGTGCCGCCCGCACAACAGGAGGTCAATGGAAGGAATGCTCCCATCAACTTCCATTACTCCTCACAAGGAGTAGGCGTTCCGGCATCAATGGGGGCACCCTTGGGGTTCAACTGAGTGGGTCTTTACTAGACCTGCTAAATTGAATCTTGAGATCAAACACCGCAGCATCAATCTTCCAGGAAGTGAAGACTTGGCCTCACAGTCTGTATCAGAAGATACTCTTTCTCTTCCTTGGTAGGTGGAAGCCTACAGCATTGTGTGGTTGAGGAAGCCACATTCATACAGATATGCCCAAAACATGATTGTGAAGAGTTTTCTTTTTTTGGTACTAAAACAAACTTGTCCCTGGGCTGAGATCTTGTACATTACATTTAATCTTAAAACTAATATTTTGTGTTGAACTGATAAAGCTCTCAAAACCAGGAATTTATAATGGAAATGGTAACTCTGTATAAACTATAAAGTTCATAATGTTAACATTTTTCAGCTAGTATTAAGAAAATTAAAGGAACAGTTACTTTTAGACAACGTGCTTATCCAACAATAGTTATACTTTTCTAGAAGATGAAGAAAACCAAAATGTTTTCACTTGCCAATTTTATCCTCTGCTTGGCAAGTGCATTTTACTATGATGTATGGAAAACGATAAAATTGAGACAATGCAAAGTTAAGGGTGAAAAGCAATATATGTCTGCACACAAACACCTAGTAATAACTGGGAACTCCCTTAACTGCTTTTTTAATGAATCTTCTGTGCCGTGGTATTGAAATGCATATGGCTTGTTTTGCCCTTAGTAGTGAATTTCCTTGCTTGCATTGTTTTCTGACAAACTTAATTTTCCTTTGATGCTATGATAATGGCATGGGACTGGGAATATTTGGGTACTAGGTCCTACCTTTCCCCTTGAGTTACTCTATGACATCTGGTAAAATTGCTTTCTTCACCCCTGAGATTCTTCATCAGTAAAATGACCTAATCCCAATCAAGGTAATTAGATCTCTGCAATATAAATATTACATTATAACAGTACATCAACTTTTCTCAAAGCATTTGTATATCCATGGTGGACAACAATTGAGGAGTTTCTAGTTCAGATTTTTGACAGATTTAAAACATTAATTAAGCTGACCATGAAAAATCTAAGTCATGCAGGTTAGCTCTCTGAACAAAATTTGTTTATAAAATGTTGACAAATCAGCACACATGAAATGGGTTCCTCTACCTGTGTATTTCTTGGTATAGATAAATAGGACATTGAAATAATTGTAAAGTTAACTTTGGCTTTATTGCATGGATAGACAGAATATTTTATAAGATATATTTTCCTCTTATTGATACATTTAAATATCTGAATTTATTTTAAAATTTTACATTGATAATTTTGTTACCTTTGTTAAAACAAGTTTCTGTGAAATATCTTGTTAAAAGTCTGCTCTTATTCCCATTGAAGCCAATGGGAGATTTGCCACTGACTTCAGTGGGAACAGGAGCTTGTTCTAAGTTTTCTATCTCTTGTGAGGATCCTAAAAAAAAAAAAAATCTTTTCCCCAACTACTTTGAGCTATAAATCAAACTTGGCCATGACACATTTGATCACATCTTCCAAACTTTTGTGTACTGTCTCACATTACTAAGAGCTTCTCAAATCAATTCATTCACAGCATATTATAGTTTACTGAGCATTTATGTACAGAGCATGGACATCGATACAACATTAACTGCAGAAAAATTCACAAGGTTCAGTCTCAGCTATACTAGGTGTGATATAAAACCTAGCAATAATATTTTGGGGTTGGTCTCTTCTTAGGTAGCTGCAACATCTTGGTCTAGAATTTGAAAACTATCTTTCTAGGATAGGATACTGTCATTTTTTTTGAGAAATCAAATGTGGGTCATAATATTAAAGAATGTCCCCAGATGAGGGGTGAATTAGCATGCAGATGCTTTAATGCAAATAATTTCAAATCTGTGGAGTTTATTAATTTAACATTAAAAAACACCTCTATAAGCTCGATTTCATGATGCAACATTCCTGACATATATATTCACAGTTCAAGAGCTTCTTTACAAGAAACAGAGTTACAGTTTCTTTGAGAATGAGTGTCAGGATAGTCTAGGCAACTATTGTAGGACAATTCTCCTGGACACAGTAACCTCAATGATTTCCCCCTGGGAATATATAACAGCTATGGGTAGGTATTAGGAAGAATGGTGAAATGCTATTGCTGTAAGAAATTACCTTAATTGGAACTGGCAAATATTTTTCACGTAAATACTCACACTTTTGGACCACTCCAATCTGAACTCTGTGTTCAAGGTTTATTTTGGTGGATGACTCAGTTACTTTAAAAAAAAAAACATCCTTTATAAAAAGCAGTCAAGCAATGACAGTTTCAGATGAGATATTTCCTGAAATTTAGGTGTGAGATATTAAATGTCTGATTGGAAAAAAAACCACACCCATGAACACAGCAAAACCCTTCACTACCAGAGGAAGAGACTTTTTAAATGGCCTTAACATTAAGGGTGCATCTATACTGCACCCAAAGCTCAAAAAAAGCTATGCAATTTGAGCTACGCAAACAGCGTAGCTTAT